>NW_015168132.1:154556-167011 GCF_001447785.1 Gekko japonicus | reverse complement strand
AGTAGGTGCAGAGGCTTGCAGCCTTACTTTGCTTAAGAAATGTGCGTCCTGCATGAAACTGTGTTCTTTAGCTGTTCATGTACAGCACCAATGAATATTAGATCACAGAACAGGAGTGGCATCTTAGTATGCCAGGAATACCCATCTAGAGACACATTTTGTATGCATATATTTAGATGGTGGAATGTTCTTGCTTATATAGATAGGAATATTATATGAGGCATATATGTATATTTTTAAAAAAAATCTTTTTTCCCCAAAGCAAAGTGGAAGATGCATTCTACAATGGTGAACTGAGGCTAAATGGAGAGAAGCTGTGGAAGAAAAGCAGAGCGGTAAGGTTCTCAAGAAATATATTTTGCATCTTAAATTAGCAAAAGAATGCATTCTTTGGAATGAACTCACTTTCTTGAACTTGCAAAGACTTGTGCCCAAGTAGTTTCAAATATGTACATTAGTTTGGTGTAGTGGCTAAGTGCATGGACTCTAATCTGGGAGAACCGGGTTTGATTCCCCACTCTTCCACTCACAGCTGCTAGATGACCTTGGGCAAGCCATAGTTCTGTCAGAGCTGTTCTTGAAAAAGAGCAGTTTCTGTCAGAGCTCTCTCAGCCCCACTTACCTCACAGGTTGTCTGTTGTGGGGAGGGGAAGGGAAAGGAGTTTGTAAGCTACTCTGAGTGAAAGGCAGGGTATAAATCCAGTCTCCTCCTCCTCCTCCTTCTGTTAAGAGAATAGTGGCATTGAATAAGAAGCATAATTTTGCAGGATTAGGATGACATATTTTGATAACTCAGTCAAGCATAACACATTCCAGTTGGTAGCTGCATTTGTCTTTTTTTTTTTAGCAAAAAACAACAAATAGTCTTGTGACACAGTCGACATATAAAACTGCACCGACACATTATTGGATATCACTGTGCTGCAGCAGTTATTTGCAACTGGATTTTCATAAGAACGTAAGAAGAGCCTTGCTGGATCAGACTTGGTGATCCATGTCATCCAGCGTTCTCTTTCACACAGTGGCCAGCTAATTCCCCTGAGGGCCACCAGAATGACATAGAGGCTGAGGCCTTCCTCGATGTTGCCTCTGAACACTGGTATTCATAACTTGGCTGACTCTGTATTATGGAAGTTCCCTTTATTCACCATACCCTGTGAGTAGCCATTGATGCTGTCTAACCTTTTAAAATCATCCTTTTTCTCTGTTCTGAATTTTTTGTCCATCAGTTTCACTGGGTCCCCTGAATTCTAGTATTTTGGGAGAAGGAGAAAAATGTCTCTGAATCCACACTCTTTGCCCCATGCATAATTTTATCACCCCTTATGCTCCCACCAATAGTTGTCTCATTTCTAAACTGTAAAGTCCAAGTCTCCTTTATCCTATCTTCATAGGAAAAGTGCTCCAATCCCTTAATCATTTCAGTTGCCTTCTTCTATACTTTTTCCTGCTCTGCAGTATGCTTTTCAAGATTTGGTGACCAGTACTGTACACAATATGAAGTGGCCAAATAATATATCTATATAGGAGCATTACAATATTGGCTTTTTATTTTCAATTCCTTTCCTAACATCCCCAGCATGGAGTTTACCATTTTCACCACTGCTGCACAGTTGGTCAACATTTTCATCAAGCTGTCTGTTAAAACCCCAAGATCTCTTTCAGTCTTGGTCAGTTCAGACTCTGTCAGCATATATTTAAAGTTAAGAATTTTTGTTCTAGTTCGCATCACTTTACACTTACCTACACTGAATGTCATTTATTGCTTCTTACTCACTGAATTTATTGAAATTGTCCTGGAAGTCTTCACAATATACTTTGGCTTCGTATGTGGACAAGTGAATCCAGTTGCAAAGGGTTTCTGTAACATGGTGATAGCACAATATCCAGCAATGTGTGGATGCAAGCTAACACTTTTATTGTAATAAACACTTTGGCAAACTAGAGCCATTTGACAAAGTGAGCTGTAAGCCTACAAAATCAGAATAAAAGTGCCTGTTATCTCGAAGGTGCCTCAGAACTCTGGGTCACTTAAGTTTGTGGGTCTAATTCAGATATTTCACTGGCTGATATCACTAGGTGAACTTTTGACAATATATACCCACTTCTGTGTATGCCTCCATTGCAAGAGCTGTGGTTGCAGCATTCCAGTCATGGCAGATGTTATGTAGCTGTACCGGGAGCTTCTGTTAGTAGGGGAGGAGGACTGGGAATCAGAAGTTATTTTTAAGAGAAATGTGTATTGTTTCATTTTCCCCTCTCTTTCATTAGGTAAAAGTTGGTGACACACTAGACCTCATAATTGGAGAGGACAAAGAAACAGAAACTGCTGTAGTTAT
The DNA here is from genome assembly GCF_001447785.1 of Gekko japonicus. Classification (NCBI taxonomy): domain Eukaryota; kingdom Metazoa; phylum Chordata; class Lepidosauria; order Squamata; family Gekkonidae; genus Gekko; species Gekko japonicus. The sequence continues at coordinate 164,672 of NW_015168132.1, read as the reverse complement.
GAGAGTTGTCTTAAGAAAAGCCTCAGAAAAGAATGACAATGAAAAATACAAAGTGATATTGAGGCGCTGGCGAAACTTAAAAGTGCCCAAACAGGATGTATTTAAATGAACTAGAATATGCATGGGGAAGACGTTTCTGAACAATCATATTTGTTACATAATATATGAAATTTGGTTAAATAAGATTTTGTGCATTCTTTTTTTAAAAAAAAAACAATGGGTGTGTGATGGCATGCAATCTTCTTTGCTGTATACCTCACTTCAATGCCTGAAGTTATTGCTTTTGTGTCATGCCAAGGTGGCAAAGCACTGTTTCTAGGCAGTTCTCCCAAATGAGAAAATATATGGAAGGAAATAGAAGGGTAAGTTGATTTTAGAAGCAGTCTTTGATATTATTAAAATAACAAAAGCTAATCTTAATTTTCACAAGAGAAAATCTGACTTTTCTTACCCTTGTGTGTGTTATCTGTAGTTAGTTGCTTCAGAAGGCTGGTCCCTAAAAAGGGAAAGTACCAGGTGGCTTGACATATACAAATTTTTCTATTTGTACAATGTCTTTGATTTATGTTGCTGATTTTTCCACTGAATTTCCTTCTACACTTTGTGAGATATGTGAAATGGAACTGTGACCACTGCTGTTCCTTTACTTGTATGCTAAAAATGAGAAAGGAGGGAGAAAACATTATTTGTCTCAGGAACAGTCAAATTATTTGTCTCAGGAACTCCAAAGTGCAAGACAAAATTTAGCTTAGTAGCACCCTGTGTTGGAAAATCATAAGACAGGTGCACCTTGGTATAGATCCCTGAATGTGTGTTCCACTCGGAACATAAAACTCAAGTGTGAATTTACCCTATTCAGTAACAGAAGGGGCAGCTCTGCTTGCACGTCCTGTGCACACATGGAGTAGTTTCCACACAATTATCTGCTGATTATCCCCTGGACATCTGTCATTGAATCCCAGTGTGGTTAGTGATTCTGGGAGATGTAGGATAAGTACTCTGTTTCTGCAAGACGCTGGTCAGCTGAATAGAATTCCATAGAGCCCACCCTCCAAAGCAGTTATTTTCTCCAGGGAGGGAGAGATCTGTTCAGTTATGATACCTGACGATCTTCAGGCACCACCTGGAGGCTTGCTACACTAGGCATAGCCGTTAGCGCTTCAGAGCAGGGTCTGCCAGACCCAGGTTCTTGCTGTGGAAGTTGAGTAGGTAATGTCACAGACTTTCAGCCTAACCTACCTCACAGGGTTGTTGTGCAAACCAAAAGGGGGAGAGGAGAATGATGTGACTTGCTTTGGTTACCACTGTGGAGAAATACTGTACTTTTCCTAGGTAGAGGCTATAGGGAGGGGGGAAGAGATGTAAACCTGAAGTCAGAGGGGTAGATAATGGTATATTGATGGTTGGCTGCAAAGGAAATAGAGTTGCCACCTCCAGGTTGGGAAATTCCTGGAGATTTGAGGGGTGGAGCCTGGAGAGGGTGGGGTGTGAGGAGGAATGGTACCTCAAACAGGTACAATGCCATAGACTCCACCCTCCAAACCATTGCTGCCATTCTCCAGGGGACGGCTGGAGATCACTCAGAATTACAACTGCTATTCAGGTGGCAGAGATCAATTCCCCTGGAGAAAACAGTAAGCTCTGTGTCAGTATACCCTGCTGAGGTCACCACAGCAAATTAATGCTGAGTGCCCAAGGCCAGGGCACCCGCCCAGAGCTTCTTTCTAGAGATCGTTGTATTTATTTCCACAACGGGCCTTATTCCTAGTATAGAATAAGATCCTGAAAATAAGTAGTATTTAATATCTAAAGTCATTAATTACATATTTTGATTTTGCTATTCTGTTGTTCAGTCACTGTCAGTTGGATTTGAGGAGGGTACATATTCTTTTTTGTCTTTTTGAATAAAAGTGTTGAGGTAATTTTGGCATGTTAATAGAACAGCTTTATAGTGCATTTTCTCAGCAATTGCTTTGGGGGAGCTATCTCTTCACATGTTGCCTGGTCACTGAGTTGCTGGAGCAACAGCCAGCATGCCCAAGGGATTCCTTAATAAATGAAACTGCCTGTGTATGTAAATAAGCACTCCCACCATTCCTGATAGGATGTTTTTAGAGTTAGAAAAAACTCCTCTGTTCATGATATATGGGAGCAAACAAGCTGCCAGAAACGCCTCCATAAGATTATCGAAATACTACAGTGGGAAAACATATTAAATTCTATAAAACGACATTATCTCTTTGCTAGCTGCTAAAAACTAGTAGTGAGATCAGTAACATTCAATTCACAAGCAATGTGGAGAAACACAAGTAATTTGTGGATAAAAGCATCAGTACTGTAATTAGAAAGGCAACTCTTTTCCTAAGGAATCTGAAGAATTGCATGTAGATAGAATACTGAGAGAAGTGACTGGAATTTAGGTTTTGTGTACGTTTGTTTTTCTATACGAATATACTATATTCTAAGTAATATTTTCCAATTGGCTTCAGAAGGTTCGAATGTTATACTAGGTGGTACAGAGGTGGTTGTATGCCAACTAGATATGTTAGCTCATAAACCATACAGTTTCCCTTATCTAGAATATGAGTGATGGGGAAGTGAAGATTTATCAAGCCCTTCATCATAATCCTTTCCTGTTAATCACGTATTACAAAGAAAGGTGTGTTAAAATGCTTTAAATAAGTCAGTGTGAGAATGAATTACACTATTCTGCACCTGAGACTGTTTTGGCTCAGGTGACACTCCCATCAATTCTTCCTGTAAAAACTACAAAGAGAGAGAATACTTTGATGGATGATTGGCTATGCAGATAGCATTACTGAAAAAGTTTTGATGACTGGGATCACAACTTAATTTCCTCAACCACAGACTAGTGGCAGAAGGGTACCTCAAGAGAACTGGGAAGAAAGTATTTGGTAGAAGCCTGGTGAATCTGATCAAGAGGGCTTTAAATCAAATTCTATGCAGGAAGGTGGCACAAGCCTAAAAGTAAGTGCTGAATACTAGGAATTTAAGTACTAAAGGTGGAAGTGGAAGAATTGTGCAGGCACCTAAGGTACTTAATATTCAGAGGTTTTGCTATCAATGTGATAATTCTCAAAGTGCAGTAAATGATTTTGGACTCCTAATACGAGAGGATAAATGTGACAATAAGTATAACTACAACTTGGTGGGATGATTCTGTGACGGAATATAGTATCAATTGTGTATGTTATACAGTTCATATACAGAATTTTGAAATATATTCAACCTGCAAGGCTTGACTGCATTGCTTAGAAAAGTTTTCGTATTCTCTGTTAAAGGTACTCTTTTTTTCTTCAGCCTTGAACAGCCAAGCCAAAATGAAGAGATGTATGGTTATTAGAATGAGTTGCAAAAGGCTGATTTGCCAAAATTTTCAGCACGAAGAACAATGCCAGTTTAGTGAAAAAATTCCATTGTGAAAATAGTCTATTGGAGTATGCTCAGAGGAACATCATATCACACCTTTAGAAATCATGAATTAGAAGGTTCAGTAAAGTCATGTGTTGACCTATGTAGTAGCATCTTTGTAAGCTGGTCATACCCTATAATCCCAAAATTACTCAGATTCAGTGGAATCTGATTTCCCCTTAATAGGCATAGCTCTGGGTAAGAAAGTTTGAATATAACTGCTTTTCTTAAAGTCAGCTTAGATTGAATAGGAATGACAATGACATATATGCTTAAATAGAATTGATTTCTATGGGGTATACCGGTGTTCTGTGTATCCATTCAATAACATTTTGATCTTCTTCGTGGTCTCTGTGCATCACACCTCTGGGATATAGTGCACTTGCGCTGACCCTGATCGGTACAATGGAAAGCAAAAGGAAATTTCGCGCCCACTCTCCGGTCACGTGCCGGGCTCCACTGCACATGACCAAGGGAGGGGCACGACAATCCCGCCAGTTCTCTTCTGACCGCTGCGCTGGTAGGACTCTCTCCTCTTCAGTCGGTAAAACTATACTTTTTTGGGCCTTTTGGCCTCGTCTTATTCAAGTTTAGTTAGGAAAGTTTTTCAGTTAGATACTTGGACTTTATTTCTACCATCCCTTCCCCCGGCCTATGGCCGCGCAGTGGGGTTTCTTTAAACAGTGCTTAGAATGCGGCAGTATGCTTGGTGCTTGGAATGCCCCAGATGGACATTCACTTTGCCCTTTATGCTTGGGGGAATTGCACCAAGTTGCCTCTTGCGCCCATTGCTCCAAGTTCTCCAAGCAGACCAGGAAAAATAGGGCTGCTAGACTGCAAGTGGCGCTGATGGAAGCTGCACTCTCCCCAGTGGTGCCATTATCTCAGGAGACGTCCGGACGTGCATCGATGTCGACGCCAGCGTCGGAAGCAACAATTGCCATGTCTTCGACATCGACCTCCATCGATGCCATAAAATCGGTGCTGAAACACCCGATTCAGGCACAACAGTCTGAAGCCCATACTCCTTCCAAAAGACATAAGGAGGGCAAGCACAAGAAAGGCTCTCGCTTGATTCAACAAGCCGAGGGCAGCCACAAGGTGCTCTTCGGTCACCTTCGCTACGCCCCATCCAGTCCCTTGAGTCCAACCAGGAGCTGAACTTGACTCAGGTTCCTCGATCACCCGATGTCGAGAACCTACAACGAGATCGAAGGACACATAATGTTGTCCCTTCACCTCCGTTCATCCCCGATGAGCAAGATCGATCTCTGACGCCGATTCTGCCCACGTCATGGGATCAGTGCCAATGGCAATATTTATACGGAGCCTACCCCTTTTTGGGCTCAATGCTATGGCTCCCTCGTCCACCCATGGAGTGGGATCATCAGTCTTCCTCGTCCACCCGGCACCGGAATTTGTTAAACCTTCCCAATCGAGATCGATAACTAAAGATCCAGGTCTTCAACCGTCGGCACCGAAAACTCCCATAGATCAGTCGGAACTTAGGCCTTTGATGCCGATCCTCCAAACATTGTTCTCCGAACCCTCAAACCCATCCCTCTCCCCTAGCTCTTACTTGGATGAGGGGAGTCCCCATCCACCGATAGAAACATCCCCGCAGCAACAAGTCGAGGTCGAGCTCCCTATTTCACCATCAGGGGACGTTAAACCCTATGGGGACTTTATTAAACGTATGGCTCATACACTAGCTCTGCCTACCATCCAGCCTCTACTGACAGTCATGGACTCAGTCTTCGATATAGTACAAATGGACACTTTGACAGCGGTCACCCTTCCCATGATGTTGGTACTTTTGCAAACAGCAAAAGCCCCCTGGGCTCATCCTTCCTCGGTATCGATCTCCAACAAGAGGTTGGATCATATTCAAGAATCTGGGGTAGAATTCCTTTTCGTTCATCCAAAACCTCATTCATCAGTGGTTACGTCCTTGACCAAGGGCAAGAGTACTCATTCTACATCTCTGGATAAGGAGGGACAGAAAATCGACTCTTTAGGCAGAAAATTTTATACTGCCGGAGCTCTGGGTATCAAAACCTCCAACTATGCAGCCTGCATGGGGCGTTATCAGTATTCCCTCTGGGAACAAATGTCTGACTTTATTTCATCCCTCTCAGATGACTGTAGGCAACAAGCTAGATGCATCTAAACAGAGGGGATGCTCTTGGTGAAACCCCAACTTAACGTATCCAAGTACTCACTGGATACAGCGGCAAAGACTCTAACTTCTGCAGTCGCCTTATGCAGATACGCAGGTTACATTCCTCCACCTTACAGTCAGAAACTAAGGCCACTGTAGAGGACCTTCCATTCGATGGTGATGGACTTTTTAAGCTCCCCCACGGATGCGGTACTTCAGGAGCTTGACAAAAGCGTCAAGACTTCTCGCAGCTTAGGGGTTACACCTCATACAAAACCGCATAAAGGGAAAACATGGTCCAAACAATGGTCAGGTAGACCATCATCTAAATCCTCCTTCGAGCCACACTGGCAAAGGTCCCCAAGTCATCCGCCGCATCCCTACGGTGGAAAACCCAAGTTTTTGTCTACCTCTCTATCTAGACCCAAAACTGCTAAGAACACTAAACAGAGTCTTTGACTTATACCTCCTCTCCCAACTCCCTACGGACCTCAAAAACCTGAACTCTTTCATCATATACAAGAAGTTGTCAGCTATGCTGCCATGGGGGTTGGGATGCTCAGTCAGAGTCTGTGTAAATTGCTTTTGCATTCCTGTCTATGCTTTGCGCCGAAACGCTTATCTATAACAATGTGCAGGTGGGAGTGTGTGTTGTCTGCCTTTCCAGGCAGCCACGGGAGCCGGACAGTTCCCAGCTTCGCCTAGAAACAGTTTGCTGGCTTTAGCCCGCACGCGGGAGGGTGCCTAATTGGCCAGCACAGTGGGGGGATGCATACAAATGCCCTATATCTTATTAGGTCCAAGGGACAACTGCCATTCTTAACAGTGACTATGTTAATGCATCTATAGCTCTTCAATAAACGTATAACCTTTCCTGAAAGTGTGTACTCCGTTGTTGGCTGTGGGTTCTGACAGAAATTCAGGATGACAACGCTACAGGCCATCCTTCCACTCTTCGATCCAGGGATGTGGATGGTTACATTGGACCTCAAGGATGCTTACTTCCACGTTTCCATCCACCCTACCCACCATTGTTTCCTTTGTTTTGCGGTAGGCAACTGGCATTTCCCATTCAAAGCCCTCCCATTCGGATTATCCATGGCCCCTCGGGTCTTCACGAAGGTTATGGTGGCAGTGGTGGCACACCTCTAAGGGGCGTGCAGATATTTCCCTATATAGACGAATAGCTGTTGGTAGCAGATTCAGAAGCATCCCTGCTCACCAATGTAAACCTAACATTGATAGTTCTGACGTCCTTAGGTATCCAGGTAAATCTAAAAAAGTCAATGCTACTTTCCACCAAAAGGGTGCGATTTATAGGAGCTATTCTAGACGCTGTCATTTGCAAGGCTTTTCTCCCTCCTCAGAGAGCAAAGGACATTGTCGATCTAGTGACTCTATTCCGCAAGTCTGGACATGCTACAGCAAAGCGAATCCAGCGGCTGCTGGGTCTGATGGCTGCCACCATCAACGTCATCATTTTTGCCAGACTGCACATGAGACCTCTGCAGCCGTGGTTCGTACGCAGGTTTCGCCCACAGAATCATCCTCAATCGCTTTGTCTTGTCTTCCCACCATCCATTTTGGGCTCTCTGCTTTGCTGGACAGATCCTGTGAATCTCCTAGCAGGAGCCCCATTCCATCCACCTATGTCAACACTCACGCTGACTACAGATGCGTCCCTCTGGGGATGGGTCGTGTATCTCAAGGGTCTTTGTGTGGGGGCTCGTTGGGAGTCCCATGTAGCACACAATCATATAAATTTCCTGGAACTCCTGGCAGTGCTGTACGCACTCAGGTCTTTCCGACACCTAGTGACCGAGCAAGTGGTTACAGTTCTGAGAGACAACACCATAGCTCTGTGTTATATCAACAGACAGGGAGGTACGATCTCCCGGGGGCTATGTCACCTAGCCATAGAACTATGGGTTGAGTGTCAATCGTGGAACACGTTTCTAAGGGCCGCTCATCTGCCAGGAACACTGAACGTCCAAGCAGACTTCTTGAGCAGAGGAGGGGCAGTGGAGCACGAGTGGGAGCTCAATTGGAGTTATCTTCACCCAATCCTTCGCCTTTGGGGCATCCGGAAGTGGATGTGTTTGCAACACGCAGCAACAGAAAATGTCATCTGTTCTGCTCCAGAGTGGGGATAGATCCCCTGTCTCTGGAGGATGGTCTTCTAGTCCCGTGGTCACGTCTTCATGTGTTCCTTTTCCCTCCGATTCCTCTAATACCCAGGGTAGTGGTCAAGTTGATGCAGGAAAAACCACACTGTCTCTTAGTGACACCATGGTGGCCCTGACAACATTGGTTCTCCACTCTGCTCCACCTATCCAAGGGCTCCTTTGTTCACCTTCCTCCAGCCACAGATCTCCTTCTCGCAGAGAAGGGTTGGATTCTGCATCACGATGTGAAGCATCTCAAGTTCACTATCTGGAGGATCCTTTTCGATTGGTCAGAGACAGGATAGATCACATCCTATTGAACTGTTGCAGGCTGTCTACCCGAGTTTCTTACGCTGGGAAGTGGAAGAAATTCTTGTCTTACCTTACCTCGTTAGGATTGCCACCACCACCATCTGACCTGATGGGAATCTTTGGGTTTTTATTGTCTCGTGTACACCTAGGACTCAGTTGTGCCTCGCTGAAGGTCTATTTAGCTGCAATTTCGGCCAATCACCCTATGATTGACGGTCACTCCGTCTTCTCTCACCCCCAGACCAAGAAATTTCTTAAAGGTCTGACCCACCTTTCCCCCCCGTCACATGGACCCATGCCAGCGTGGGATCTACCCATGATGCTTGCAAGGCTCATGGACAAACCATTCGAACCGATGGCTACTTGTAGTCTACAGCTTTTGTCACGGAAGACAGCCTTTTTAGTCACGGTCACTTCCACCAGGATGGGCGAGTTATTGGCACTCCACTGTGACCCACCTTATTTGAGTTTTCATCATAATGGGGTCACGTTGGCTCCAGATGTTTCTTTCCTGCCGAAAGTTGTTTCTGAGTTTCACCTACAAGCGGACATTGTTCTTCCAGTGTTCTTTCCGTCTCCTTCATCGGAGGAAGAATGCCATTTTCATTCGTTGGATGTCAAAAGAGCTTTACTCTTTTACCTAAATCGAACACGGCCTTTTTGGAAATCTCCAGCCTTGTTTGTCTTGTATGCTCTACCCTCTCAAGGGAAGAAGCTGTTGTCCCAACGTCTATCCAAGTGGATTGTGGAGACTATTAAGTTGTGCTATATGCTAGCCAAGAAGTCACTCCCGAGTCCGCTACAAGCACACTCTACCCGGGCAGTGGCAGCATCCACAGCCTTCCTGTGAGGTGCGTCGTTGGAAGATACCTGCAACGCAGCTACTTGGGCCACGCCTCACACGTTTGTGAGGCATTATGCCCTCGATGTTTGTCTTCATCAGCATTCAATTGTGGGACGAGCGGTGTTGCAGGCGGCACAGATTTAGGACCTCAGCTCCCTCCTCCAGGTAGGTGGGCATTGCTTGTCAGTTTCCCAGAGGTGTGATGCACAGAGACCACGAAGAAGATAAACAGGTTGCTTACCTGTAACTGAGGATCTTCGAGTGGTCATCTGCACAGAAATTCAAGTGGGTAGACATGGTAGTACTGTGGCTGGAGTTTACTATGAACCACTACTCTGATCTAGCAGGGCTTTTCTTATGCTTGTATACTTGATGGGTAACACTGATTAAGGGCTCTTTTTGTAGCAGGAACTCCTTTACATATTAGGCGACACACCCCTAATGTAGCCAATGTTCCAAGAGCTTACAGTAGCCCCTTTAAGAGCTCTGTAAGCTCTTGGAGGATTGGCTACATTAGGGGTGTGTCGCTTAATATGCAAAGGAGTTCCTGCTACAAAAAGAGCCCTGTACAGTAAGTGTACAACAAAAGAAGAAAATATGTGCTTAATCTACCTCACAAAATAGTTATGATGATCAGATGGAAGAAGAAAGAAAAATGTGATAAGCTGCTTTTGGTCCCGATTAGGGAGAAAAGCAGGATAGAAATAAAAAAGCATGAAGTATATAATAATGTAAAACTTAATTGCAACAGGTAAGATTTCTGGCAGCGTCTAAGTGGCTGAAGAGCTCAACATAGGGTCATACAAACTGTCTTAAAGCCTCATGCGTGGCACAGTCACATGGAGGACACAAAGTGTAGAAGCAGCAGCGATTGGATTTACACCCCACCCTTCACTACTCAAAGGAGTCTCAGAGCGGCTTATAAACTCCCTTCCCTTCCCCACAACAGACACCCTGTGAGGTAGGTGGGGCTAAGAGAGCTCTGACAGAAACTGCTCTTATTTAAGAACAGCTCTGACAGAACTATGGCTTGCCCAAGGTCATCCAGCAGGTGCAAGTGGAGGAGTGGGGAATCAAACCCGGTTCTCCCAGATTAAAGTCCATGCACTTAACCACTACACCAAACTGCCTTGGATTCAGTTAGAACTTACCAGTGGTGATTTCAGTACCGTGTTTTAAGAGTTGCCACACTCAGGGAAATC
>NW_015168132.1:142081-154522 GCF_001447785.1 Gekko japonicus | reverse complement strand
GGAAATAAAAACAAAATGGACTGTGAACTGGCCCCCAGATGTGTGTGTGTGTATATATAACTTACAGCAGGCTCCATTCACTTCAACAGATCAATGTGTACCAAGGAATGTACAGTGGCTCTCTATACTCAAGTGAACAGTTAAACAGTGCCTGGCAGTGCTATACTGGAACATGTATGAGTCAACTTGGTGTAGCAATTAGAGTGTCAAACTAGGATCAAAGATCCAGGTTTGAATCCCAGTCTGCCACAAAAGCTTGCTGGGTAACCTTTGACAAGTCATCCATTCAGCATAACCAACCGGATTGTTGTGAGGAGAAAATGGAGGAGAAAATGATGTAAACCACTTTGGGTCTCCATTGGGGAGAGAAGCAGGATAAAAATGAAGTAAAAATCTTGTTCTATGACTTACTTTTTTGCCCCCTTTTTCAACTGTCCACTTTCCTTGTCATCTTCAGTACCTTTTTGCATATTTTCGTTGGTAGAAAATCAAAATTTGTTTCAAATACGAACTTTGGAACAGAACTAAAATTACCACATACTGGCAGTACTTAATTTGTACTTTTTCACAACCAAGTTTCATTACATAACTTTTTATTGCAGCATTTTACAAACCCTGGTGAAGGGACTGTAAACAAAATTTTCTTTTAAAAGCCTTTTTTCCTTTCCTACTGAGCCTCTCTTAAAAACATGGGTAAAATCCAAGTATTATATTCTTAACAGCTACTCATTCAGAGACAAAGCAAACTACAAATTCACATATGCTGTATTGTACTTTGACTGTTAGAACAAGTATAATAATTCAGTTGATACATTCATTCTACTAACTATACATTAAAATTAAAGGGGGACATTCAGACACTGATCAGTTTCTTTGGTAATATACTCTCTTGGAGCCGATTAGGATGCAGGTAGTACATTCATGAATTCTGCATTAATTCTTGCAGAATGCTGCTAACACATGAGGAAAAATTATGGGTCTATGATCTACTGTCATAGTCTTAATAGAACTTGGCTTCTTGGAATAGAAAGGGATATCTGTATAAGGAAGCAGTATATTCAACAAATCTGCATTAAAATACTTTCAATTTTTCAGTTACTACTATATATTGAAATAAAACTACTAAGTCAAACTGGGAATGAGTGGCATTATAGTTAACATGACCCAGTCATCCTGATCAAAAGCTCATTACTTAGTGGAGCTACTGCATATCCGAAAGTCTCTAATGGAGGAGACCGTAGGTCCATCTACTGGCTGCCTTCTACTGAACTGAATGAGGCCGTCTCAACAGGTGGGAAAGCTCCATGAGCACCAGGAACTCAGTGCCTGTGAGAAAATGTTGGCTTAGGACAAACTGATGTTCTTCTTTAATAACAAAATCTCATTATTACTTAAGAAGAAAATGAAACCTTGATGAGATGCAATGCTTTTCAAAGAAATCCAGAAAAAGGATTATGGAGTTTGAATGTAATTAAAGATGTACCATGACTGATTACACTTCAATCACTTTAACCTCAATTATTACTTAACAATGATTAAAGAAATATCTATATTTTTCATGATAATATAATCATCTGGGATGCACTGTATTTGCAGATTTACACGTGATGGATTAAATTCTTGATATATATTCAAAAGAACTGAATATAGATACATGTCATATTTAATATTTTAAACCTTTGAAAGGCAGCAGTCATTTTACCAACAAAAAAGACTATGGGGTTAAATGTGTTTCTACATTATTTGATTCAAGTATTTTTATAAGTAGTGATAGTAACAAGTAATAGCACCATAGCTTTACTGATACAGGGCAGGATTCTGTTTCACAATCTCCACTCATACCAGTAGTACTTATAGCAAGAGGTCACATTGAGACAGTGAAATAACTTATGAATAAAAACTGAAGTATCAGTACTACAATTTCAATGTAAACACACATTAAATAAATGCATGATCATAGGCTTAATTTTTACAATAATTCATGGAAAACTGTCAAAATTATAACTTCTGTTCATTAATTTTGTAATATTTTCACTCCCACTGTTCGAACAAATTCAAGGAAGTTATAATCACAGAAACTCTGAAATACCATTTTTCCCAAACAGTGGTACTTCAAAGACTACTAGCATGAAAGGCTATAAAAATTAATTTCAAATAACTGATTTAACAGGTACTATAAACTGCCAAAGAACACAAGACTTATTAAAATCAATTATAAAATTTAAAAGTGGGATTACAGCTATGATTAAGAGTTCTAATTTATTTCCACTGATGAAAATTGTATTTAATTAATGCATTAATTTAATAATCTTTCCTGTATACAATGTAAGAATAAATGTACTGTACCTAGTCCTAAATAAGGCCTACTGAAATGAACACAAGGTATTCTCACACAATAGTCATTCATTTAGCAGACATTTCCACAGGATTGTACCTTACCTCCTTCCTCCCAATTGAAGCTACTACACTGTCCTTTCCCATATATGTGACAATCTTAGTTGTCAATTGCCCTAATGTTAAGTGAATGTACTGAGAAGTGTTGGATCTAAAACAAGTTTGGCCTCTAAATCAAAAACAAAATCAGTGGTCAACATCTTTGGAAACTTTAACAATCCCATTACTTTTTGCTTTCTTAGCTTTTTTCAGTATGTCACACTTTTTTCTATTGGGACGCCTGCATCTTTCATCGATACTTGGTATACATTCATAATGCCACACTTCATCCATTTTCTCAACAGGATAAACAGCTTCAACATAATGACGGATTAGTCTCAGCCTGACTGGATCGAGCTGCTTTTTATTACAAGCCCCTGAATGGTTGTATTGCAGTCTGAGATTATCTGAAGTAAAGAGCTCTGGAAAAAGCCTTACTAGAAGTCTGGCAGCAAAGTTACCAACTGAAAGGCTCTGCTGTACTATCTCTCTTACTTCTTTATCAGACAGCAAATACAGAGAAGGCACAGGAAAATCTGGAGGAGGAACAACAAGTTCCTCAAGTGGTATCTTGCAAAAATCTTTGTTGCTTCTTTCTGGAGGCAATGGCGGACCTTCAAATTCTTCTTTAAATCTTTCCGAGTTTATTGCATAGGTCAGAAATTCTCTTCTTTCAGGTCCTGGTATGTGAACTTTTCGCTGCAATTGGTATGAACGTCTCTGTTCAGTATCTCTGCGACGACATCTCTCATCAAGCTTCCCAACAAATTCAAGTGTCCACACTCTGTCATTCTTAGCTCTTGGGTATAGCATTTGCACATAGTATCGAATTAATTTAATCCTAACTGGGTCAAGTTGTTTCTTGCCCAAAGATCCACTACAATTATATTGCTTCCTTAAATTTTCATGAGTAAACAATTCAGGAAATAAATGAACAAGTAATCGAGAAGCAAAATTGCCTATAGACAAGCTGCTTTCATATATATTCTTAAGCTGTTCTTTGCTTAACAGGTAGTCTGGGATAGAAACATCAAAATCAGGGAAAGGGATGTCAAGTTTTTCGAAGTCTATAGGCACAAGCCAAATCTTTTTTGACCTTCTACCTGGCCTTTCATACTCAAAATTATCTTCCACTTTTACAACAGAAACATCATCAGGCAAGCTATAAGAATCATAGCAACTATCTCTCATCTGTTCACTCTCACTGTCATCCATGAACATGCTTTCAAGTTCATCATTTATTCGTTGAACACAATGCTGTAACCAGGCCTTCCTCTCCTGCATAGAAGGAAAGTAAATTTCTGTGTACCTGCGGATTACTTGCAGTCGTTGAGGGTCAAGCTCTTGTTTCCCACATTCTCCATAACAACTGTACCTCTCAGCCAACTTTCTGTGATCAAAGAGTTCAGGGAACAATCTGTGTAGCAAAAATACACAGAATTCTCCGGGAGAAGAAGCTTCATCTAAAAAATCATTTAGGTCCTGAGCATCAAAAACCCACTCTGAGGCAATGGAACTACTTCTGTCCATAGGTAGAACTTCTTCCTCCTCCTTGCCGTCAATGACCTGATCGGTATCATAAAAACCAGAGGACTGACTATTTTCCATGTCTCTTTGAGCCCAAAAACTATTGAAAAAGTCATTGACCTGAGGCAAACACTCTGCCTGCCAAACAGCAGGGTTCTTCACAGAAGGATAACAAACTTCCACATAATTTTGGATAAGTTGCAGATGTAGTGACTCAAGTTTCTTTTTGTTAAGACATCCACAGGTACTACAGATCCTATTTAACTCATCCTCACTGAAGAGCTCTGGGAAAAGCTGCACTAGTAAACGGCAAGCCAAATCTCCAGCAGATGTACTCTGATCCATAATTTGCTTGAGTTCTGAGGCAGTCAACTGATACTCAGGAGGTGGCCTGAATTCTGCTACAGTGTCTGTGAGGCTGACATGCTTTTTAATTCTACTAACTTCTAATGATAACAAGTCTACTTTGCTGTGAAGCTGAGTCATGTTGGAATTTAATGTATTCAGTGTGTAGAACATTTTTTGTATCAAAGAATATATGTTTGGATCAGACTCTGATGGAGCAGCTGTAATAGAATTACTCTCTCTTTTTCTTTGCTCGTTCAAAGTCCGAAGATTGGATGGACTGCTAGGATTAACTTTTTCAAACAACTCATAGGAAACAAACTGTTCTGTTCCTGGCAAATTCTTCTTCTCTGTAATTTTGTGAGAGATCCCATAGAGAGGTTTTTTATATGACAGCATAATTGTATTATTTGAGGCGACTTCTTCATAAAGCCACGTTACATTGGGAGTATTATTTTTGTTTGGCTGCTCAACATCTTCTTGAGTAGGTGACCCATCTCTATTCTTCACGCTTGAAAGAAGGCCCTTTCAATGAAAAAAAAAATCATTAATATGGTAGTTAATTTCTAAAACAAGTTATTTGCTCTAATAGAATTATGAAACATGCATTGCCTAATTTTGAGCACTGCATAAATAATAGTTGCATTGATCAAATTCAATGTATTGATGGCCACCAAATATTAGAGCATTATTTCAACAGCAATTTTAGTTTCTTACTATGTAACAAAATTTTCTTAACAGATTTATTTACAGCCTTAAATGTGTGGAAGGAGATTGTTCATTAAGAACCTCAAGAAAACTATCACATCTGGCTCTTCCTTCAATTCCTTGTAAATACGACAGTATACTGTACAATTCCTGAACTGAATCTGAAATCATCTTGTTCATTAATAGAACAGAAATGGGAACATAATCATCATAGTAATGATCCTCAAGGGTTTTTTGGAGATGTCATAATGCAGTTTTCATACTAATTTTGACTATCCATCATATTTTCATCACTACTACATTGCCTTCAAAAACTAGTGGGAACTAAATACTTCAGAGCAATGATTAACTAGGCCAAATACATTTGTTAGCCATCTTGAAGGGAAATGTACAAATTTAAGTAAAACACCATATTCACCTCTTGTGTAAGGCCTCTTTTTTTCACAGTTAAAGTTTCTTGGTGGCTTACTGAACCATCACAACTGAATGAAGTTCGTTTTCGTTTGTTGGTTTCTTGCAGGCAGGACACTAAACCATCCAGTGAGTTTTTTTCAGATCTTGAGATCATAGAACAATCTAGGACTTCATCTTCTTTGTCTGTTTCTACTTTCATGATATTTTTAATAATAACTGATAAAAGAAAGTGAGAACAAAAGTCAATAAATCAATATAGGCTATTTATTTCAGTTAATTTATATCCCACTTTTCTCTCCAATGGAGACCTAAAGAGGCATACAACCTTCTCTGCTTCTCTATTTTATTCTCACAACTTTGTGAGGTAAATTAGTGTGTGATTGCCCCAAGGTCAACCAGAAAGCTTCCACAGCAAGTGGGGATTCAAACCTGGATCTCGCAGATTCTAGTCTGACACTACACCACACTGATTCTTATACTTTGTTACATATAACATATTATATATTGTTCATGAAGGAATCAAAATCAACTGCTACTGAGATTAGAACAAGGTATGATCCTAGCAAAAATAACTACTCAATACTGTAATTTCCTTATGCCTAAATAAACACTCCCCATCCTCACTTATTAAAATGCCGACCTATAGTTCTCTGAAGTCGGAACTAAATGGTTGTACTGTAACGTAGAGTTCCTCCACCAGGAAGATAACAAGACATGATCAGATTTAACATACAGATCAAAAATGAAGGGACAGTGATGTGTATATATTATGATGTCCAAAATGATTTGTATTTGTTACAATATATTTATCAAAATACATGGTTGGATTGTATAGAGACTGTACTAATAAATCTTTCAGTCTGATCAGAAATGCTGCTTTATAGTGAAACAACAATACCTTCATCACTGTTTTCAACATCAAATAATTCAGCTGAATTCATATTCTGTTCTACATTAAAAGAAAAGAGAAAACGAAGATAAATCTTAACAGAAGATATGGGTCTCAAAATGTTAATATATAGCCACTTGCCCAAATTTTGTATCTCTGTACACAAGTTTTTAAAAAAAGGGATGCCACATTTACTTCTGTGCTGGGAATGGGTCTGGATACAGGTACTCCTCTACTCTTCCTTCCCCTGGAGTAAACTTATTGAAGTCAGTAGTCTAAGTCTAGTACTGGTTTTCTTAAGGGGGCAGAAAACATCAAAGGCTCTTTGAAAAAATGCACTGTCATAAAGCGAATTCTTTCCAGGATCCACAACAAATATTATGCAAAAAGTTCACATAATACAAAATTATAATTACAGAAGAATTTGTGAACTAGTTAACAGTGCCTATTCCCAGCCCCACATAATTTGTTCTAAAAAAGAGGCTGATCTACAGTACAATTTTTAATTATTTATGTTATTTATAACCATCTTTCTCGCTGAAAATCAAGATGGATCACAATATAAACAATGGAATAGTACTAGGGTTACAAAGTTAAAAAAAACAATGCAAAAGGAAAAGATATCAGACATGATATATCATAAACAGTGCAGAAAATAGGATTAAAAAAGTAGAAGACAAGAGCAGGATAAACATACATTAAGCATTGATTACAATCCTGTTGCTTTTATAAAGAAGCATCCTCTTGAATAATCCAATTCTTTGCATGTCTACTGTGTGGGTTTGTTCCTAGTGTGCATAAAGGTAAAGGTTCCCTTGCTCGAAAGCCAGTTGAATCCAACTCTAGGGTTGCGGTGCTCATCTCCATTTCAAAGCCGAAGAGCCAGCGCTGTCCAAAGACATTTCCGTGGTCATGTGGCCGGCATGACTAAACACCAAGGCACACGGAACGCTGTTACCTTCCCACCGAAGTGGTACCTATTTATCTACTTGCAATTTCTTGCTTTCGAACTGCTAGGTTGGCAGGAGCTGGAACTAGAGATGGGAGCTCACTCCATCATGCGGCACCCGGGTCTCAAACTCCACAGCCTGCAGTTCAGCATCTTAACTACTTGAGCCACTGCAGCTCCTAGTGTGCATAGGATTTGCATATAATTAGCCAAGCAACAGTTATTTTTCTTTTCCCCCTGAACACCAAAACCTGAAATAATGTTCTGCTTTCAGAAGTTTGATTCCAGTCTTCTAAAGATCAACTGGTAAAACAAAACAAAAACACCCTAAGTTTTATCCTGTTTCTTATTTTGTGGGTTTAACAAGTACTGTGTATGTAAAGTGCCGTTAAGTCGCAGCCAACTTATGGTGACCCCAGCAAGGGGCTTCCAAAGCAAGTGAAAAGCAGAGATGGCTTCCCATTGCCTTCCTTTGCAGTCTTCCTTGGAGGCTGCCCACCCAATAGTAACCAGGGTTGACCCTACTTAGCTTCCAAAACTTGATGAGACCTGGCTCTATCATGTCACCTTCCCTTCCTTAACAAGTACTAATAAGTAAGATGTGAAACACAAATGAAAAGATCCATGAAGTTATTGGCATGGGAAAACTAAAATTAAAATACTGTGGCCAAGTATTGTCACCGGTGAAAAATTATATGCAAAATATTTTATTCTAAAGTGGTTGCTATCTCTCTGAAGGTAGGCAATTTACTTAAAAGCATCAGCACAATACACTGCAACAATCCAGTGGCCATGAGCACACAAAGATTAGGCATTTCCCATTATTTACTTAGCACATAAATGCAAGCACTTTGACCATTCATTTAAATGTTCTTGTTTTGTTCTTTTGTTCTTGTTAAATATGTTCTCTTACTGAAATAAATCAGGATTCTCATTGAAGGCTCTCCCATTTGTCAAACTCCAAATTTCTACATGAAAATATGGTGGTGGGAAGTGCCATCAAGTTGCAGCTGGTGACCCCCATAGGGTTTTCAAGGCAAGAGACATTCAGATTGGTTTGCTGTTGCCTGCCTTTGCATAGCAATCTCTGACTTCCTTGGTGGTCTCCCATCCTGCTTCGCTTCCAAGATCTGATGAGATTGGACTACTCAGGGCCATCCAGATCAGGGCACTTGAAAATATACTTCCTGCATAAACCTATGAAGTCAAGAATTAACATGGCATGCCATGCAATATTTATAATTTCTTGGGCATGGTCTGGAGATCCGAAGGACATCAGTAAAAATAGAATTTTATCTGTATCTTGGGCATGAAAAAAATACTTTGAAAATAGGTTATTTCCGACTTCTGGTTTATGGCGGCACGCTAGCAGACTCACCTCCCGGACCTCCCGGGGGTGAAGCTGCGCTCCAGCCAAAGGAGGGGGTGCGCAGGCTCCCTTACCCCCCGAGACCCGGGGAAGGGACTCTGGCCATGGAACTTCTAAGAGGTTGCCTCTTCAAAGGCGGAATGCTGGAGAATTGAGGCACTTCTTCGTTCCGATGGTTCTCCGTGCTGTGAGAGATTTAGTGACGCTGACCGGGGCAAGCGTGGGAGATCGAGCATCAGAAATGAAGCTGAAAGCAAGGTCGAATGACCAATTATGAACGTGAGTCAGCTTTAAAGCATTTTTAAAGGGAAAAAGCTAGCTCCCCACCCCACCCCACTGAACGGGGAAAAGGCGAGCGGGGGAGGGATGCCTCCCAAGCACATGAATTTTTGAGCGACTGAGGGGGGGAGCGGAAGAAAACACAAAGAAAACTGTCGAGAAGTACTTACCAAAGCGAATCTAAGCGGTCAAGTGCACATTCAGAGACTTGTAAAAAATTTGTGAAAGTAAACAAACGATAAAGATGGCGGGGAAGAAGGACAGAGAAAAACTTTTGAAAGCGAAAGGCTTAGAGATCCCAAAACCGGAAGCTACCAATGAGGTGGCTAAGGCTATAGCAGAGTATATGCGTCCTCTGCTGGAACAGCTGAATAACTTCAAGGAACAGATGTCTGTAGTAACCCAAAGTATTACTGCTCAACAAACACAGATAAATGATATGCTGCAAATAATGAAGCAAGATACTGAGAAGGTAAAGGAAGTGGCTGCAACTACACAGAAGGTGAAGAAGAAAGTGCAAAAGCTGGAAAGAAAACAAATCTCCATGGAAGACCAACTGTTACAAGTGCAAATGGAAAAGGCTAATATGATTTTTCGCTTTCAGGGCATGCCGGAAAAATCGGGAGAGAATCTTAAAGAAGTTATGAGTGAATTGCTAGCCCCAGTGACAGAAATGAAGGCAGAAGCGTTGCTGAGCGATATGGATGTGGTCTATCGATCATATTCAGGATATATAAAGAAAAATAATCTGCCTGGGGAAATTGTTATAAGATTCTTGAGAAGGCATGTGAGGGATGCAATCCTGAAAGCGGTTTCTGGAGTACCACTGAAAGTGGGGGAAAATACTATCAGAACGCTAAAGGATATTCCATTTGAAGCAAGACAATGGAGAAAGAAGTGGGATATAAATTAACTGAAAGAAGTAAAAGAGCTTGTGCTTTTCCTTCAGAAAAACTCAATTGGATATAAATGGCTATTCCCAGAAGGCGCTACTTTCAAGTTTAAGGATAAAAAAGAAAAGATTGACTCTGTTCTGAAAGCCCAAGAATTTCTAAGGGTTCAGCTGGGAAGACCAGAGGACGGGGAAAAAGAAGAGGACAGCAAGTCTAGTAGTCTTCCGGAGAGGACTATCTGACGGAGCAAGGGGCAGCTGCCCCCCAAAGTCCTTATAAGCTGCGGAAGAGACGAGGAAAAGAGAAGTAAAGGCTGAAAGACTCTGAATTGTGCCTTTGAGAACTGTGAATGGGGATGACTGGGGGGTACTGTTCTTAGACAGTTAAGTTTTAAGTGTTAATGAAAAGGAAAAAGTACTTAAATGTCTGATTCAGTTTATATTGATCTAAATGAAGTGAAGACTTGATGTAATGAAGCTAGTGAGGATCTCCTCTCTTGGGTTTTTAGTCAGTAGTGGGTTTCTATACTTCGTTCCGTATATGTAGTCCCCCTTCCCCTTTTCTGTGATAGTTTTGGTAGTTTGAAAAAAAAAAAATCCCCTCCGAGGGCTCAAAAAAAGAAAATAGGTTATTTCCACATTCAGTCCCATTCCCCTCCTTGGCAGGGGATAGAATATAAGTATCTGGCCAGCAAGGCATAAGAACATAAGAACATAAGAGATGTCAATGTTGGATCAGGCCAAAGGCCCATCCAGTCCAACACTTTGTATCACACAGTGGCCAGAAATACCAGTGCCATCAGGAGGTCCACCAGTGGGGCCAGGACATTAGAAGCCCTCCCACTGTTGACCCCCCAAAGCACCAAGATGACAGAGCATCACTTGCCCCAGAGTCCCTATCTATACCTTGTGGCTAATAGCCACTGACGGACCTCTGCTCCATATGTTTATCTAATTCCCTTTTGAAGCCGTCCATGCTTGTAGCCGCCACCACTTCCTGTGGCAGTGAATTCCAAGGCAATTGATATTGGTTCTTTAAGGGTGGCACATAAGTGATGGATGTGATAAAAGTAGCAAATTCTTACCCAATCCAAATTCTACCTACATATCAAGGAGCTGGATAGTCAGGTAGCACAATCTGTTAACAAGAATGGTACTAACATCTGGTATCCAGTACAAATCTTTTAGCACCATAACCCAAAGCATGATAAACAGTGGGACAAAGTGGTCTTGCTTCCCTCCATGCCTTTTCAAGTGCTGATGAGGACTGGACCCTCACAGCATTCTCCTATTGCCCATTTTAGGCTTTAACATGGCACTTCTTGTTTGGTCCTCAATGAGTCCTGAAAGGAGTTCATCCTTTTGCTTGGCATATTTGCTTGAAGTGATATTTTTCTCATATACCTTTTCCTTTTTTCCTGGACAGACTCTTTAAAACTATATCCCACATGATTGCCATTCTCTTGGTATAATTTTTGTCCATGTAAGGAACACAACTCTGTATTGTTCCTTCTAATTCTAATCGATGTCAACACTGGGCAAACAATAGACAATGACAGCACGATCCAGTACAAGCTTTAGGGCAGGGGTCCCCAATGTGGTGCCTGTGGCAATATGGAGCACAGGAGCACACTCAAAACTTGAACAGTTCCTAAAGGTGTGGTAAGAACATAAGAAAAGCCAATGCTGGATCAGGCCAATTGCCCATCTAGTCCAACACTCTGTCACACAGTGGCCAAAAATACCAGGTGCCACCAGGAGGTCCAGCAGTGGGGCCAGAACACTAGAAGCCCTCCCAAGCACCAAGAATACAGTGCATCACTTGCCCCAGACTGAGAGTTCCTTTTTATACCTTGTGGCTAATAGCCACTGATGGACTTCTGCTCCATATGCTTATCTAATTCCCTCTTGAAGCTGTCCATGCTTGTAGCCGTCGCCACCTCCTGTGGCAGTGAATTCCATGTGTTAATCACTCTTTGGGTGAAGAAGTACTTCCTTTTATCTGTTCTAAGCCTACTGCTCAGCAATTTCATTGAGTGCTCATGAGCTCTTGTATTGTGAGAAAGGGAGAAAAGTACTTCTTTCTCAATCTGCTCTAATCCATGCATAATCTTATAAACCTCGATCATGTCACCCCTCGGTCGTCGTTTCGCCAAGCTAAAGAGCCGCAAGGGTTTTAACTTTTCTTAATAGGGAAAGTGTTCCCACCCTTTTATCATTCTAGTTGCCCTTTTCTGCACTTTTTCCAAAGCTATAATATCCTTTTTGAGGTGTGGTGACCAGAACTGTACACAGTACTCCAAATGAGGTCGCACCATTGATTTATACAGGGGCATTATGATACTGGCTGATTTGTTTTCAGTTCCCTTCCTAATAATCCCCAGCATAGCATTGGCCTTTTTTATTGCAGTTGCACACTGTCTAGACATTTTCATTGAGTAATCTACCACAACTCCAAGATCTCTCTCTTGGTCAGTCTCTGCCAGTTCGGACCCCATCAATGTGTATTTATAGTTAAGATTTTTTACTCCAATGTGCATCACTTTGCACTTGGCCACATTGAACCCTATTTGCCATGTTGACGCCCACTTGCCCATCCTCGACAGATCCCTTTGGAGTGCCTCACAATCCTCCCT
>NW_015168132.1:117117-141011 GCF_001447785.1 Gekko japonicus | reverse complement strand
TTCCTTTCAGTTTCTTCCTCACATGTCCCCTCATATCAGAGAAGTTACCCCTTTTAAAGTTAAAAGTGGTGTCAGTCTTTTTGGGCAACTCCCTATTTATACAAATGTTACACTTAATAACATTATGATCACTGTTCCCAAGCGGTGCAATCACTTTTACATCTCTCACCAAGTCTTGGGACCAAATCCAGGATCGCCTCTCCCCTGATAGGTTCTGTGACCATCTGTTCCATAGCACAGTCATTGAGAGTGTCTAGAAACTCAATCTTTTTCCTGACTTGAACACATTGACCCAATCAATGTGTGGGTAGTTAAAATCACCTATTATGACACAGTTGTTTTGTCTAGCCGCTATATTTAATTCATCATTTTATAATCATCCTCTATCTTTTGATCTGGTGGGCGATAACAAACTCCCAGTGATAAGCTTCCTTTTGGACCCACTATTTCAACCCATAGCATTTCCAGAAGCAAATCCTTCTTAACCTCTCAATCTTACTAGACTGTATACCCTCTCTAACATACAGAGCCACCCCACCTCCAACCCTTCCCCCCTATCCTTCCGATATAATTTATAACCAGAAATCACCGTATCCCACTGATTTTCCTCATCCCACCAAGTTTCTGAAATACCCATAATGTCTATTTCCCCCCCAACACCAAGCACTCCAACTCCCCGATTTTGCCTCGGACACTTCTAGCATTTGTGTATAAACTTCTATAGTTTCCCATGCATGTTAAGCCCACAAACTTCCTCTTGCTGCCTCGAGACCTTGCCAGGCAGTCCATATCATTAGCCACAGTCTCAGTGGACAATTCTAATCCTTTTCCTTGTACAGCTGCCCCATCTCTTTGAGATGAGCCATCCCGAACCACAGACTTTTCATCACCTGTCACCTTTCCCCCAATATTCAGTTTAAAAACTGCTCTGCCACCTTTTTGATTTTAAGCGCCAGCAGCCTGGTTCCTTCTCGGGACAAGTGGAGACCGTCTCTTTTGTACAGCTCACTCTTGTTCCAAAAAGCATCCCAGTGCCTAACAAACTTGAACCCTTCCCCCCTACACCATCATCTCATCCACGCATTGAAACTCCTGATCTGTGCCTGCCTCTCCGGCCCTGCGTGTGGAACAGGTAGCACTTCCAAGAAGGCTACCTTGGAGGTCCTGGCCTTGAGTTTCCTGCCTAGCAGCCTAAATTTTTCCTCCAGGACCTCATAACTGCATTTCCCCACATTGTTGATGCCAACATGTACCATGACCACTGGCTCCTCCCCAGCACTATCTATCAGCCTATCTAGAACACACGTAATGTCCGCTACCTTTGCACCAGGCAGGCAAGTCACCATACGGTCAGTATGTGGGTTTGTCACCCAGCTGTCTACCTGCCTAAGGATCAAATCAACAACTACCAAGAGCCCCCCTCCCTTCCTGCCAAGGGATGGTTCCTTGGTGCGAAAAGTGTGGTAAGCAACAGTGCAGTGCAGAACCATTTTGGTCTGCATATTCAAAATAAATACTAGATTATACACTTTATACTATCCTGGATTTCATAATTCTGAAACAAAATTTGCAAACATTTCTTGCCTACATATAAGAGATGCAAGAATCAAAATCTGGGGACTTTAAACATCCAGTAATGATAAATGTACTAAGAAATTTGTGTATTAATGCCACTTAGAAAGAAGGGCTGCCAGCATAGCACTGTGCTGTACTTCCATGCCAGGTCTCTTTCCTGTCTTCCAGCTGTCAAAAAGAACCACAAGCAGGCCTGTAGCTACCGTGGGGCCCATGGGGCCTGGTCCCCCGTGGTTCCTACGGTCCCTCCCCCAATCCTCAGCTTCACCTCCCTCCCCCCGGCCCCCTCACCAATGCTCCCTCTAAGGTGTGGAGTCTTGTGAGCAAAAATTCTACTTTGTGAGCTACTGGCATTAAAGTTGTGAGTGAGCGATTTGGCTGCTGCATGAATTAGTTTGCTCCAGGGCCATCCTTCCTGAGCTGCGACAAAAATCTGTGAGCTGGAGGCTAAAAAACTGTGAGCTAGCTCACACTAACTCAGCTTAGAGGGAACACTGCCCCTCACCACCAATCAATTGCTTCTTCTCCCCCACGAAGCCAGCCCCAGCTCAGGCGAGCAAGCGGGCGGGCAGTTGGTTTGCCGATTCATGCCCACCGCAGGTGGGGCAAGGTGGGAGGGAGGGAGGGTGCCCCCAGAGGCTTGAAGCAGTAGCTGTGCCACCCTGTGAGGAAGGCCAGCCGAGGTAGCACTTCTTCCAGTGTGTGTGTGGGAACGGGAACAACAACAAGGGGGGGCGCTGGCTGGAGGCACCCATCCGTTCCTGTCTTGCCTGGGTAATGAAGAAGTCATGTGCAGCTAGGGGGGAGGGGACAGCAAACCACTCACTCTGCGCTCCTCTCCCCCCATGGCCTCTCCGCGCCGCCCTCCCCGGGCCACGACGAAGGCCAGGTGAGCCAAGACCACGGGTACCATCCCGATGGCACTGCTGCCGCCCCCTCCTCCCCAGCCTTAGATAGAGCTGGCCGGCCCGCCTGCCTCGGCCAGCAAGGGAGCAGTACAAGCCTACTGGCCTCCTTTGATAGAAATCACTGCCAAGGGGGACTTTTTCGGGAGTACAGAAAATCTGGGCAAAAACAGCTTTGCTTTTAACTCAGCCCTTACCATAACTCACTTTAGAAACAGAACTGGATTAGTTAATGAGCACTGATTTAATCTGGATTACCTTGATATTTTTATTGCTTGTTAGATTTATATCACACAGTACTCTTACCTCATAGTCTATGGGGTGGCACACAGAGAAATGATCAATTAAGATAATCCAATAACAGCCAATTATAGTAGAATAATAGTATTACTATAGTAGAATATAGTAATATACTACAGGGCCGCAGCATTAGTGTGGCTAAAGGAATGAATTACTTTGGAAGATCGAAGGCTACTGAAACTCGAAGGGCATGACTTAGCCTTAGGATGGAATGCATTCTTATGGTATGAGAAAGCTTCAACACAGAAATATTTTAAGCAGCACTGGCTAAGAGCGGCTTTACTAAAAGTATGGGATCCAATCTATAGAAGGTTTTATATTAAAAAGTGGAGACTCATAGTACCATTGGAAGCATTTACCTTGCCAAATGTCTTTACAGGTGAAGAGATATTTAGATATCAAGATATTTTGGATGAGAAAGACTGCTTGAAATTGCCAGATCATTTGTCTTGGTGGACTAAAACGCAATTAGAGTCTATCTATAATAAAGATAAAAAGACTGGGTTTAATTTTGGTAGAGGACTTGTTGTTAGATGAAACAGTTAAGCAAAATATGATTTTGTGGGCTCAAAATGTGGGTCATAATATTACTTGGAGAGAGTGGGGCCAGATATGGGCTAAAAACATTAAAATGACTAAGGCAGTATCATATAAAGAAAATATGTATAAGATGTTTTATAGATGGTATATTACACCAGATAAGCTGGCTAAGCAGAATGAAAATTGTTCAGATAAATGTTGGAAATGCAAAAATAAGACAGGTACATTTTTTCATATGTGGTGGCTTTGTGATGTAACAAAGAGATACTAGAGATGGGTCCACAAGATGATGCAAGAGATATTCAGAACTAAAATACCATTTTTGCCTGAAATATTATTATTAAACATATTTCCAAAGGAGTTTGATAAAGGTGATAGATATTTGATCGTACACCTATCTACTGGAGCAAGAATATTATATGCAAAATATTGGAAACAAATGGAAACACCAAAGAAGCAAGAATATGTGAATAAACTGTTGGAGATGGCTGAAAATGACAAATTGTCATCATTGGTGAGAGGGACAACAGACCCAACATTTCAAAAGACGTGGAAAAAACTGTATGATTGGTACAATATAAATGCATAGTTTAAATAATGAAATTTTTGGTATTATTAATCTTTTTTAGTTAAATAGAAACTATGGTAAAAAGATAAGAGTATACAGAAACTTAAATAAATTCTTTAAATATGGTAATAGAGTTATAAGATAATATACTGATCTCTTTGTATGTTTTTTGTAAGTGGATGTTTGTTATGTAGTCTGTTCGTTTGTTGGTGTATATGAAAAATAATAAAAGTGTACCTTAGGGGTACTTAAAAAAAAAAGAAAATCCAATAACAAAATAACTACCACAAGCAGTGACTCACCACTATCTACAGTGTCTAACATCAAGGAACCATATACATGTGTGTGTATGTGTATGATGCACTTATCCTTCTTCACTCACCCACCCATCCAGGAATGCTAGAATAAATATGACTCCTGATGCTATTAACTTCAGCAACGCCTTGCTTCTCCCCCCCCCCCATGAGACGAAGGGGCTCAAGGGGCTTTGAAATCCAAGCCACTTCAGCAGCGCCTTGCTTTTTCTCTCCCTCCCCCCATACTAAAATACATTAAAATGCAGAGGATTTATTATTTAGTTATTATTTAGAAGTATGGGCATGGCAGTACCGCACAGACATATAACAGGCCCCCTGAGAAAAACATTGGCCCCTTGAACAAAAAGTTGTTCGCTATGGGGCTGACCACAAGAGCTGCTGCACTGTTACTTTGCTGTAAAAGCACAGTGCATCACTGTGACAGATTTGTAGTAGAGTATGACTGTCCCTAATCATTTGTAAAAATCCATCTACTCCACAACCCACCTTCCTTACAAGTCTCAGTGACTGAAAACAAAACAGATAAAACAAGTTTTATAGGGCATGGTGTTGGATGGATGTGGGATACCAGTGGAGAAATACCATCAGTGGCACAGACCCATGGGTAATTATTACCATAATTAAAATTGTTTGGTTTTCATCTTTAGAAATAATTAACAGTAATGATTATATCACCAAGCCTATATGAATGCACCGATGAGGAGAGAAAGAACTTTGTGAAGAACAACTGAGAATCTCCCCTTCCCAGCCAGCCCGATAACTTAGGCCAGTTGAAAGAGGGGGTGTTACCCTTCACCTTTGTCAGGCAGGCGACCACACAACGGAACTGACCAATATGCTGAGAAAGACACTGGCCGCGCGGGAACTGAGCCCCCTCCCCTTAACAGCTCGAGGCAACTCTCTGAGTCGCAGGATCACGTGGCCACACTCGGCTGTCCCCAGAATAGAATGGGTGGGGGGGGGGGGGGGGGGGGGGGGTTCAGCTTCATTCTCTCCCCTCTCCGCCGCCACTCGCGCCTAGATTGTAACTTGGCTGGTGGAGAAAGGAACTAGAAAGCCAGCTTCTCCGCGGTTTAAAGAAATAACTATGTTGGGACTGAGACGCACCACAACTCGAAATGGTAATCTGTTGCAACCAGAGCAGTTTCTAGGCAACAAGAGCTTGGAGGAAAGGAAAGGCGAGGGGAGGTGAAGACTTGGCGGGAGGGCTGCCGCGGCTCAGCTGCTGCCGCCCACTGAAGCGCCAGCACGAATTACGAGCCAACCCTCGTTTCGTAGCGAAATCCACGAGCCCGTCGCGGCTGCATCTTCCGGATCCCCCCCCCCCGCTAGTCTATGTGGCAGATGGCAAGGAGGGGCCCGTGAGATAAATGATACATTCCACTCCCTCTCGCGCGAGCAGTACCACAGCAACAGTTCCAACGGACGCCAGGCTCGAGGGCAGAGGCCTACAACGGGGAAAAGAAGACAGGCAGGGCGACCCCCCAAAGTACGTGGGGAGAATCATTGCCGCTATCCGGGCCCGAATTCCCTAGCTAGACGAGGGGGGGGGGCTTACCTGGGTCCTTCTTAGGCACTGTGGAAAAGGAGAGTGGTGGAACCTATTCTCGGGCGGGTGATTTTTAGCGCGGCTGCGGCTGGCGGCCGCGTCTTCCCCTCCCCCTAGTTCTTTGTGGGTGCGAGGGTCCGCGCTGCGCTCTCGCGTGACGTGACGGAACCATGTGTCATTTCCGCACAAGGACACTGAGCCCTGAGGAACCACTGCGGCCACCCGGGACAGAGAATGTGGAGGGGGAGGGGGGGAGGCGGGCTAATAACTCTCGAGGCGCCACAGCGCGCGCGAATGCGACGGCTTCTTTTCACACGCACAACTCCCCACCCCTTCCCGCGTGCCCCTGTGAACCCTGCCCCCTCCCCGTGGCAGTGCCTGGTCAACCCGATAGGGCGAGCTTTGCACCCCTTCACATGGTGCCACGGCTCTGTGGCAACACCATGCTGCAAAAATATGGTTTTGACCCACGGATCCTCATGGATCCTTATGATTTGTGCACTGTGTCACCCCAACATCACCATTAAATAATATGCCTTGTCCATGGCCAAGGCCTGCACCACAGAAATCGTGGTGCCATGAGGATCCGTGCTTTGGAACCATGTTTTTGCAGTTTTGTGGTGCCACGAATTCGTGGGGGCATGATTTTTGTAGTTCTTCCTATAGTCTTAGGCATGGTCTACAGTATG
Organism: Gekko japonicus; assembly: GCF_001447785.1. Taxonomy (NCBI): domain Eukaryota; kingdom Metazoa; phylum Chordata; class Lepidosauria; order Squamata; family Gekkonidae; genus Gekko; species Gekko japonicus. Next base: position 134,568 of record NW_015168132.1, on the reverse strand, counting down.
ATGCTGGTTTTATTTCATTGCAGTACAGAAATCATATGAATTCATGAGGATCCGACCTTTGGAATCATGTTTTTGCGCTGTTCTGGTGCCACGAATCCGTGGGATCGTGATTTTTGTGGTGCCCCCTATAGACTAACACATGGCCTACGATATGATGGTGGTTTGATTTCCTTTCAGTGCTAAAATCATATGAATTCACGAGGATCCGTTTAGATCCGACTTTTACCCAGACCCCAGAACTTGGAATGAATCCTGCAATAATTTAAAGGGAATAAAACATTTTTACTTTTCACTGAACATCATATGAAACAAAAACAGAGATCTTAGTAACACAATAGAACAGTCCAAACAATCTTCCCCTCCTTCACAGTTTATCAACCCCAAAGTCCAGCTCTTTCCTCTTGTTTGTGGCCCAAGAAGTCTGCAGCTGAACACTGTGCACCGGCTTCCAAGATGAAGATCCCATATGAACTCCCCATTTGATAGCACAGCCCTGAAACAATAATTCTAACATTTACAATTTAGAACAAAAGTTTTCCTCCCTTACCAGTCTCCATCCATAAATCATAGTTAAACAAGGTGTTAAGGTTCAAGCTCCTCAGCAGTCTGGCTTCCCACCTTTGCTTTCCAAACAGTTTGCACCCTTCTGGATCTAGAGGCTCCACCCCTTCTTGTCTCATTGCATTCCTAGCTAGGGGTTACACTAACTGCTGGTGAGGTAGACTGAGGTGGGTAGCTGTGTTGGTTGGAAGCAGCAGAACAAAGTTTGAGTCCAGTGGCACCTTTAAGACCAACAAAGTTTTTTTCTGGATATAAGCTTTCCTGTGCCCACACACTTCTTCAGATATGTATCTCTCAGAGTTGTTAATGCCCTGTTTATGGCTTCTTAGAAGATTGAGTTTCTGAAACAGAATGTGGGCTAAACAGACCTCTCTCTTAAGTACACTATAGAGCTTGGAAAGGATACCCCACATTATCACTGGGAGAGAGAATTTTTTTCTACAAAAACAGGCAAAAGAGGGTGAGCTCTTAGACTAAATGGGGCAGGGGATATGGTGGAAGTTTGTAACATAATGTGTGGCATGAAGACAATGCAGATACTTTTGTCTCATGTTCTTTTTGTCACCCAGTGAAACTGGTGGATAGTAGATTTAAAGCAGAACACCCTAGTAGATATAGGCATTAAAAGCAGCATTGAGCTTCACTTAACATATAAGTATATTTTGGAATTCAGTACAACAGAATGCACTGATAATTTAGATGGTGAAAGGATGACAGGTTAATAACAGATAGGTCATTTTCATCCCAGACCTGAAAGACAGGTAATTGCAGGATGGTTAAAGTAAACCTTACTTTTTTCACCAATTAGTATACTAACAAAATTGTGTTTTCTTCTGCATATTTTATATGCTACATTATGATTTAAATATGCTGAAACAAATTGTTATATATTTTATTCCTGTGGCCATCACTATATCCTGCGGCAGTGAATTCCTCATTTTAATCATTGTCTGTGCAAAGTAGTATTTCCTTTTGTCCATCCTGAACCTATTGCCCATCAGCTTCATTGAATGCCCTCAAGTTCTAGTATTTTGGGAGAGGGAGGAAAAGTTCTCTTTATCAGCTCTCTACACTCCACCCATCTATCTATATATATATATAAGAAAGTCCCCAGAAACATGAAATTCGGCGACAGCATTCCTACCATGACGTGGATACTCACTAAGAAGGGATTTTTTTAGAAATTCAACCCCTAAAGGGGTAAAATGTGCCCCCCCATTGCTTCCTATGTGGCTGCCAGGCTGCTGCTTCTTTGCTGCCCCCCCCCACTCTCAGATTGGTCAGCTGCAGAGCTCAGTGTTCTGAGGTTTAAAAAAAACAGTTACAGGAGACTGCAGAGCTAATGACAGTTGAGGAAATCAGGAACGGCCAACCACCTGTGAGGTGCAGCAATGCTGCTGGCCAAGCCTCCCTGATGGCTTCAAACACACACACCCCACCTCCTACACTTGACAGGCAACTGTCTGTCAGGGAGCCTGCCCCAGCAGTAATGCCTTAGCGATTCTGCTGGCCCAGCCTCCACAATGGCTTGCAATACCCCTCCCCCTCTCTCTCCCACACTGCCTGTCAGGTGTAGGAGAGGGAGGTGGGATGCTTACAGCCATCAGGGAGGCTTGCTCAGAAGGATTGTCTTAGTGCTGCTGCTGGCCCAGCCTCCCCAATGCCTTTAAACACAATCCCCCCTTACACCAGACAGGTGGGTGTCTGTCAGGTGTAGGAGCAGGGGCAGGGTACTTAAATCCATCAGGGAGGCCACCCCAGCAGGATCACATTAGCGATGTGGCTCCACAATGGCTTTAGCCACACTCCCACTCACTATGGGAATATACCCCAAATTTGTAGGAAAGTGGTTTCCTGTATTAGGTATTTAACTTCTCACAATGTGGGTTCTAGAAAACTGGTTCTTATGAACCTGCTTAATATTTCATTCCTCAGATGTTGTTTTGAATATGTACTTATGTCCCACTTCTTAAATGTAACACAACTGAGAAGCATTTGTTTTAATTTAATTTTTTTATTAGCAAAAATAGTTTAGTGATACAATTGATAAGCAGTAGAAATAAGAACTTGTTTTAACATATATAACAACATAAACAACCATTCAACTCTGAAAGTAATTGGTATGCCATTTTTTAGTATTATTGAAAAATATAATCATAACTTATAAACCTATCTTATAAACATATTTTCTGTATTGGAATATCTATTAATAAACAATAAAAGTAAGTCTAGTGCTTTTTATACGTTGATTGTATCACTTGTGTGTGGTGCTGAGATATTGTACTGTGGTGTGATAATATCTTTAACTGTGTGCTGGGATTTGTGTCTAGAGGGTGACGTTCTCATATCCATTCATGATACTTCTTCCATGATTGGGGCAGGTATTCTTCTTTTGATAAAAATTCCAGGATCGGGAATCATTTCGCATTAAAGTGAGAACCGGATGAAAATTTGGAGTTGGTGTTGTGTTTGTCTGTGATATTTTCCATAATGTACTCATCCCATAATTTATGGAACCATGTCTGAACAGTAGGTGCATTATCATTCTTCCAATGTGATCCAATAGCTGTTTTTCCTGCATAAAGCATTGTTGTAAGCGTGCTCTTATGGTGATGTTGTTCTATGTGTTTAGGCCAGACTTCCAGTAGTAATTAACTGAGAAGCATTTTTGTAAAAAAAAAAAAAGTATGCCCTGCACTTGCGCCCCCCTCCCTTCAATGCCCAGGCCAAACCCCTGCACCAAGAAACCCAAAATGAGGCAAGTGCATTCCTACTATGAAGAGATTTCTGAGAAACATGACCCCTAAGGGGGTTAAAAAAGGGGCAAAATGTGTTCCCCCAGTTGTTTTCCATGTGTCTGGCAGACTGCTGCCTCCTTGCCCCCCCCCAAAGGTCAACTGTGTAGCTCAGAGATCTTCAACGTGGTCTCTGTGCTTCACACCCATGGGATCTAGTGCGCACGCGCTGGATCGATCGGTGCTGTAGCAAGCTCTTTTAATGGATTTTCGCGCCCAGTCCCTCGGGCATGCGCAGGAACCCCACTGCGCATGCTCAGAGGGGTGGGCGCGAACATCCTGCCAGTTCCTTTCTTACCGCTGCGTTGGAAAGACCTCTTTCTTTGTCGGTCTGATCGGTTCGCTGTTCGCTTTTGCCTCACAGCTCTTAGGATTTATTTCCATACTTTATTTTTCTTTTTTAGTGATTTGTTCTTCAAAAACTTTTTTTAAAAACCCACCTTAATTTTCTTCTGAGGGGAATTTACCTCAGGCCTTCGGGCTACTCCCCCCCCCAACCGTTCCCTCCACTTCACTTCTTTATGGAGAAGAAGTGGGGATTTTTCAATAGATGCAAACGTTGTGGTAGCAAACTTGCTCCTCCCGACTGTCATACCCTCTGCATTTTTTGCCTTGGAGAGTCTCACAAGCCAGAGTCCTGTCGTCACTGTGCTCGCTTCTCTAACCAAATGAGGAAGAACCACGCTATGCACCTTAAAGTGGCGCTGCTTGAATCGGCCCTTGCTCCTGCCTCAGCGATGGAGGAGAGACCATCTACATCGACAGCTCCGACATTGAGACCTGCCTCCGATGTCAACCGCCCGACACCGAAGCTCCTGACATCAAAGGCACGATTGTCTGCCTCCACGCCAGTAAAAAAGAAGGCTAAGGCAAGTACAGAGCATAAGTCCGCGAAGAAGGGCACCTCCAAGTCCCTTAAGGCGGCAAAGAAGGGGAAGGAAGCGGTGCCTGCACTGGGTGATGCCCCTATAGTGCCTCCCGCTCCAACAGCAGTATCGATATTGGAGGCCCAAGTCCCTCCACCGATACCGACCATCCATGTATTGGACTCCCCTGTCCACCAAATGGAGCCTCCTTACTCCGACATCGAAACGGTAGAGCTCCTAAGTCATCAGATGGATGCAGAGCATTCTCTGTCTCCTTCTCCATCGTCGACATAGATGGTATTGAAAGCTCCTGACATCGATCCACGTCGGCACCAATATACCTCATGTGACACGCAGCGTCACCCTCCTCGTCTGCACACTCAATCTGTCGTATCGACGACCGACATTACAGGGACAATTCCCTCAGACAAGCTACTGCTTTGTCTCCCAGACGTCCACGGTCCAGAAGTCGCTCCCCCAGAGTCTTCCTACCCCCCCCAAAAGTTGTGGGATCAACGACAGTTGAGATACCTCTACAGGGCTTATTCACCATCCATGCTGTGGTTAACTCCAGTGGGCTATTCCAATTGGGATCGCTATTCGACCCACTCCGTTCATATGTCGAGATTCCCCTGCAAGTCGAGACCTTCAGCATCTCTGTCGCGTCCTCCTGTAGTCGATCCGTCCCACCACACTCTGGAACCAAGTCGTCCACTCAATCCTCCGGTCACTCCAAACCCTGTTGTTCCTGTCATCCAAACAAAACCAGTACCTTCTCAACAGGACACTTCAGTCCACACACCACAACAAGACTCCTCTGACTTCATGGAAGAGGACTCAGATACAGAGGCTTCTGAGGCTCATACCTCTCCTGACCATACATCTCCCAACCAGGATGTCGTGGAGGACTTACCTGTATCTCCATCTGACAACCATACCTCTTACACTGATCTAGTCAAAAGAATGGTCCATTCTTTAGGTCTCTCTGTCATCCAGCAACATCCGCAGGCAACAGATGCTGTTTACGATATAGTTCAGCTTGATACTTCGTCCACCTTGGCATTGCCCATGTTCTTAGTCCTTCTGCAGGCAGCAAAGTCACCATGGCTAAAACCTTCGTCTGCTCCTGTGTCCACAAGACGATTGGACCACATGTACAGAGTCCAAGAGTCAGATGCTGAATTTCTCTTCTCGCACCCTCAGCCAAACTCTATGGTGATAACATCTTCCTCCAAATCCAAGAGAACACATTCAGCACCTTCTGACAAGGAAGGTAAGAAGTTAGATGCTTTCGGCAGGCGCTTCTACTCCACAGGAGCGTTGGGAGTCAAGGCCACCAACTACCTGGCCTGTATGAACCGGTATCAATACACTCTCTTGGAACGGTTCTCGGAACTTCTGACCCACCTCCCAGACGACAAACGTCAGGCAGCCAGAGTCATCCAAAAAGAGGGCATGGTGTTGGCAAAACAATAGCTCAACACGACTAAACATGTCCTCGAGGCGTCTTCAAGAACAATGGCTTGTGCAATAGCTCTCAGAAGACATTCCTGGCTCCGCAACACTAATCTCCCGATAGATACTAGATCTTATGTAGAAGATCTCCCTTTCGATGGCCTGGGGCTTTTCAATGCTACCACTGACTCTACAAGAGTTACACAAAAGCATAAAGGCTTCTCGAGCTCTAGGAGTCTCATCCTCTGCAAAACAACAACAATGCTGTCCTTGCACCTGGTCGAGGTCCTGGCAGAGGTGTACCCCAACTCATCAGTCTCCAGACATACGATGGAGACAGCGAACGTCTTCGGGAGGCCAAAGATCCGGCTTTCAGAAACCAAAATTCGGTTCCGGGCAACAAACTTCCCGCGCCAAACAGTCCAAACCCTCCAAGCAGGGTTTTTGACGTCCCCGTCACCGAGTCAGCTCCTACCCGTCTGTTTCCCTTTCTTCACGCTTGGCGTCGCATCATCTCGGATGAGTGGGTGCTCTCCATCTTGACCCTAGGTTACAAAATTCAGTTCCTCCAGAACCCCAATACTCCTGTCATCATCTCCACGCCCCCTTCCCCACCTCTCCTCGAGGAGGTGTTCGTCAAAGCAATGGTATTCCCAGTAGTCATGTATGGCTGTGAGAGTTGGACTATAAGGAAGGCCGAGCGCCGAAGAATAGATTCTTTTGAACTATGGTGCTGGAGAAGACTCTTGAGAGTCCCTTGGACTGCAAGAAGAACAAATCAGTCAATCCTCAAAGAAATCAACCCTGTCTGTTCCCTGGAAGGCCAGATAATGAAACTGAAGCTCAAATACTTTGGCCACCAAATGAGAAGGGAGCACTCACTGGAAAAGACCCTGATGCTGGGAAAGATTGAAGGTCAAAGAAGACGGGGACGGCAAAGGATGAGATGGTTAGACAGTGTCAGCGATGCAACGAACATGAAATTGAGCCAACTTCGGAGGACGGCGGAAGACAGGAGAGCCTGGCGGGAGATTGTCCATGGGGTCGCGAAGAGTCGGACTCGACTGTGCGACTGAACAACAACAATGGGGAGGGGGAGCTCAGGAGGGATCTGATGCCACAGAGTCCACCTTCCAACAGGGGGTTGATGTTTGTAGTCTAAAGAGCAGTTGTAATTCCAGGAGAACTCCAGGCCTCATCTTGAGTTTGATAATCCTAGTTAATCCTGTGGAAGCACAGTTTTGTGGGGAAAGTAACAGATCCTGAGGAAAGTTGTGCTTGGCTACAGAGGGCTGATTCCACAGTCTTTTCTCAGCTTGCGGGCACGGAAGTACCCAAAAGGCAGTCTCCCTTGTACCCCATATCTGTAACCATTTCTGTTTTTCTCCCTTTCCTTACCCGTTGCAAAAAATCCACTTAGTCCTTCCTCAAAGAAATTCCAAGAATTTTGTTGTATAAGTGGAATATAAGTTTATATCATGCAGCATTGTTGTGTTCTATCTAGTAGCTACTATTGTTTTATGTTTCCTTTTTACATGCTTTCTTTCTCTTACTCTTTTTGTCTCTGTTCTGAGAACTGTTAATCTACTTTTTGTGCTATCACCATCTTCTTGTTGTTGTTCAGTCGCACAGTCGAGTCCGACTCTTCGCGACCCCATGGACCAGCTCCCGCCAGGCCCTCCTGTCTTCCGCCGTCCTCCGAAGTTGGCTCAATTTCATGTTCGTTGCATCGATGACACTGTCTAACCATCTCATCCTTTGCCGTCCCTGTCTTCTTTGACCTTCAATCTTTCCCAGCATCAGGGTCTTCTCCAGTGAGTGCTCCCTTCTCATTTGGTGGCCAAAGTATTTGAGCTTCAGTTTCATTATCTGGCCTTCCAGGGAACAGACAGGGTTGATTTCTTTTAGGATTGACTGATTTGATCTTTTTGCAGTCCAAGGGACTCTCAAGACTTCTCCAGCACCATAGTTCAAAAGAATCTATTCTTCGGCGCTCGGCCTTCCTTATAGTCCAACTCTCGCAGCCATACATGACTACTGGGAATACCATTGCTTTGACCATGCGGACTTTTGTTGGCAGGGTGATGTCTCTACTTTTTATCATGCTGTTTAGGTTCGCCATCGCTTTCCTCCCAAGGAGCAGGCTTCTTTTAATTTCATGGCTGCAGTCACAGTCTGCGGTGATCTGGGATCCCAGGAACATGAAGTCTGTCACTACTTCCACAACTTCCCCTTCTATTTGCCAAGGAGTGATGGGACCATCTTCTAGAATCCACTAAATCCATAACCCTTCTGCCCTCTTTTTGCAACACTCATAATTCACATTACTTCGTTTAGAATATGAATCAAAAACTTTTGTGGCCAAATATGAGTTTAGCATGCACCTATGATGCATATGTCGGAAAAGAAACAGCGAGCACTATTGTAAACACTAGACTCAAGCCTGGTATATTTAGTTACATATTTTAAAAAAGAGATTACCAGTTTAGTCTGTTGAAATTAATAATTTGTCTTTGGATTTATTAAAGATATATAAACAGTTTTGCAGAATGGTGAATTTCTTCAAGTGCTGGAGCTTTTTGCACCCCTTCATGAGAAGATGCACAAGCTGGGATTCTCCTCACACAATTACTAAAGGTACAGAAACCTGGTCACATTTGGATTTGGCCTCCATGCTTGTGGATGATGGAAGGGTTAAAGCACAGTTATTTCAGCAAAGTTTTGGCCTTACCTAAAATGCTTTATATTATGATGTTTGGCAATGAAAAAGTAATAGGGAAAGCAAACTAGTGCAAGCCAAACTGCTTCAAAGCCCTTGAGAAAACACTTGCCAATTTGAACTCCACCTCATTTGTACTCTATAGTGCTGGCCTCAGGCACTGCAGCTATTAGGGGACCCAAGCCCAGAAGGGACCCTGCAGGGCCTTAACTAGTCATCCACAAGTATGATTATATTGTTCCTCTAACAATCCCAACTGGAAAGGGAGTAAGCAGGTGAGTTTCAAATAGACTACAGAGTAAGCTTTCCACATACTTCAGATACACAAAATGAAAACATGGATGTGGTACACAAATTATTCAGAATGGTTTTTGTTTCGTGCATCTGGCTTAAAAGCTCCTTTTAAAAAGACATTTAATGCAATTAATTATGACAGGGTATGTATGTACTTAAAGTAGTTGAAACGTAAGAAAACTTAAAGATCAAAGATCACTGGATTGTAACCACTATAACAAATTATCAGCTTGTGAACAAAACACCAGACAAATTCCACATTCAAGGAAAACATACCCTCACTTATAGCACTTGTGTTAGTACATAAAAAGGTAAAGGTTCCCTTGCTCGAAAGCCAGTCGAGTCTGACTCTAGGGTTGCGGTGCTCATCTCCGTTTCAAAGCTGAAGAGCCAGTGCTGTCCAAAGACGTTTCTGTGGTCATGTGGCCAGCATGACTAAACACCAAGGCGCCCGGAACGCTGTTACCTTCCCACCGAAGTGGTACCTATTTATCTACTTGCAATTTCTTGCTTTTGAACTGCTAGGTTGGCAGGAGCTGGAACTAGAGATGGGAGCTCACTCCGTCATGCGGCAACTCAGGTCTCGAACTGCTAAACTACTGACCTTCCACAGCTTGCAGTTCAGCGTCTTAACCACTTGAGCCACCACAGCTCCCCTGTGTTAGTACATTGTGGTTTATAAAGCCAATAAGGCAGGTTGTGTTACTATGAATGTCAGATAACGGAGGGGGGAAGTGAGGCTATTTGCTCCATAGTAATTTGACTCGCCACTGCGTGATCAGACGCAGCAGCGGGTGAATTAGTTTTTTTCCTTCTCCACATGTTTCCGGTGCGCTTCAATGAGGGACCACTGATGCAATGGGAGCATGCCGGAGTGATCACATGGGGAAGTCCGTCTGCGGCCCGCCGCAAATCCATTTGATTCTGCACTTTCCCTGGTATTTTTTAACTCCGCTTCTTTGGCGGAGCAAAACGGGTTGGTGACAGGTGCAGGATGCTTGCCAGATGTTCCTGTGTGATCGCACCCTTAAAATCCGCCCGGCATTTGTGACTATCATGTGGCTAATTCTGTGTGTGATCGGGACCTATATATTATATCACCACTTGAATATCATGCGTTATAGACAATCAAACTGCTTCCCATGGTTTCTTCAGTCACATGTATTGGTGACTGAATGAGATTAGTATGCTGTTGGAAGAGGTGAAATTATGGGGTATATTTTTGCCATATGAGAGATGTTTTTGATAACCCACATCCCAGAATACCAGTTTCCTACATTTTACCAAAAAGTCAATCTTTCTTCTCTTTCTGGGACACCTATTGTTCTGGCTGTGATTCAGACCTGGAACTCCAGTTTCCAAATATGTGGGCTTCTGTCTTAAACTATTTGCCCTCATGATACCATTGTATATAAATATTAACAAGTTGGGCAAACTATCATGAACCGATTTGGCTGCTTTTAGTCTTGTCAGGATCCAGATTGCCTCAGGTGCATTTTCCATGTGGAAACTAAACATTGTGCAAATTTACATGCAGCACAAGAAGTTGCATAAATCCTATAGATAAGAAACAACATAGTCTTAATAACTTTACCACATGCAGTGCTAATTGTGTTGTTTACATTATAAAATGCTCTTGTGATCAAATAAAGCTTAGAATATGCGTTACTGAGGAAGTTTAGAATATGGATTACAGAACATAAAGGTAACATTCATTTAAAATGTGCTTCTATGGTCCATTTTTTAAAAAAAGAGCACAACCATTGTCCCTCAGACTTTACATTTTGGGCTATGTACAGATCAGATCACCATAATGAGAGTGTATGTTACTGGAAAAAAGGCAGAGTGAAAGCTTTGGTTTCTTTTGGGCTAAATGAAAGTGTTTTTTACTATTCCTGAGATAAAAGCAGCATTCTTCTTGAAGATTAGCTGCTGTGGGAACTTTGGCAACACTACAATACAGGTCAGCTATATTCCATCTTTTCAGATTATCTGTTAGAATAGTCTGTATTTTTTGCTTAAGAACTATGATTCAAATATGTGCATTCTGCAATATGTTTTCTTAAAATGGACATATGAAGAAACTGACATAAACACATGCAATGTGTGCTGGCTTTCAGCTCCTGGGAATACAGTAACTATTTTTCCTTCTTTTTCTCAGTTATCACTGCTTTTTAGAACTTATTTTAAAATTTGTGTTTTTAATTATAGGAGTGGCTTATTTTTGAGATTTTTATATTTATGTGTTTCCATAGATCCCCCTCCCCCGATGAAGCAGAGGTAAAATCTGTAGGTGTTGTCCTGCTGCATTTTCTTTTTGCTTTTTCTTGTTCTAGAAGGAAATGATTGCCAAATGAACTTTAACAATGGATAAACTACTGTATTTCAGGCATAATATGAGATGTCTGTATTTATATGTTTCCACAGACCCCCCTGATGAAACATAGGTGAAATTTATAGGAGTCATCAAGTTTAATAAATATTTTCCCCATTGTATTGTTTTTCTTTTTCTTGTATTGGAAAGAAATGGCTGCCAAATGAACTTTAAGAAAGGATAAACTACTGTACTTTAGGTGTAATATGTAACTGAGAAGAACAGAAGGCCAAACCCCTATCAAAGGTCTGTTGAATAAATGTAGTGAAACTTCCACTAGTCCATAGTATTTGTACATGGAATTCTTTTTTAAATGGATGGCAAAAAGATCAGGATAGTTCAGCTCTCCAATCTAGGAGAGTCACAATTTTGAGATTATAGTGCAGCACCCATCTCTGCTATAGTGACATTAGGTTGTGGTCAGTGTTCCCTCTAAGCTGAGTCAGTGTGTGCTAGCTCACAGTTTTTTAGCCTCCAGCTCACACATTTTTGTCTCCGCTCAGGAAGGAGGGCTCCAGAGCAAGCTAATTTATGGCGCAGCCAAATCGCTCGCTCACAACTTTCATGCCGGTAGCTCACAAAGTAGAATTTTTGCTCACCAGACTCCATAGCTTAGGGGGAACATTGGTTGTGGTAGAGAGAAAGGGGGGAAATACTAATTTCTGTCTATATTCAGGAGGAATACATACCAAGGCTGAGGAAATCACCAAGGGGAACAAGAAGGCAGTGCAAGCATGTTCATGACTTACCTTGTTATGAGGGGCAATAGGGAATAGAAGGCCTTCATATGGCAGTAGAAAACATGGCCCTAATAACTGGAGCCATTCCTCCCAGCCTGCTGCAAAATAGGAGATATGGATGGTGGTAAGTAGGCTGACTAGTGGTTGGACTCCTAGTATAAACACTGAGAGCAGATGTTGAGGGTGGAGTGACTACTTGTGCACTGAACATCTAGTTCGGAAGAGTATTCAAGTGGATATTGCTGACCCTGGGTAAGTCCGCTGGGTAAGTCAAGAAAGGTATCTTTGTGAACACATCACTTCCTAAGATTCATGGTCATTACACAGAGTGTCAATCATATTGGAACACCCTGTTGGGTAATGTGGAACTTCACCATATCTCTGATAGTTATCTATGTCACCAGCCACAGTAAGGAAGAATGCTGCTAAATATCTCTGGATTGTGGAAAATTTAAAGCAAAAGATATGCATATTCTTTTCGGTTGGAGACCAAAGGTGATTGATTGTAATGGTCCACAATGCATTCCCCAACTTTAAAGGAAGGAATCCATAATAACCATGAGAGAGGGGGGCAGGAGGGTAAAAAACAAGAGATGCCCATTGTGAGCTCTGTAGCATCTTTCCACTAGAACAAGAATGTAATGATGACAAATGGCAAACTCACGTGAATTGACTGCCTGTCTTGATGTATGTTAAGTACCTAAAAGATCCAAAGCTGGAAGGAGTATGTTCTGAGCCTAGAAAGTGTAAGTGAAGTAGTTGTTGCTGGACACAATAAGTATTTCTAAGATGATTTGAGCCCTGCCAGAATTTTTTTAAAGGATTAGTTTACTGAGGAATCAGGAAGTGCTCCAATAAATATAATCAGATAGGATGGATTGAAGGATATTCCATATCATCATAGTCCCAGTCTTTGGGATATGGAGAAAAACCAAATATCTATGTAGTTCATTCTATTCTGGAACCTCAGTGAAGCTATGCATTCAGTGAAGATGCAAGGTTTGAGCATCAGTTCTAAAGAGAGCACTTGAAACTCCTATGATGAAGCAAGTAGGCATCTTTTAAAATTATGGAAGAAAACCATTTGTTCTTTTCCAGCAGAGAGATGATATTTGCAATGGACAGCATCTGAATTCTTTTTGCAAGGGACGAATGCACTCATTCTGTACAGGTCCAAAATGGTTTGAAGGTTCTGCCCTGTTTCAAAACAATGAAGTACCAGGAGAAGCTGGGTCAACCTGGGATATGGGAATATGTTTGTTCTTCATCCTCTGTAGAAAGCTGGGAATTTCCTTGCTTAAGCAGCGCAGCAGTATGCAGTACATTAATGGAGTGCTACAAAATACAAGGTTGGGAGAGAGTCAGATTTGACAGCATATTCAGTAAGATAGTGAGGACCAAAAAACCAACTCTTCTTCTTTTTCCATCTAGGAAGCCATGCATAGCACTGCAGGACACTTGCACATGCAGTTATTTGTGGGCTGCAAACAATACTAACACTAATTTGTTGCATGGAGAATCAGAAAGCCTCTACCTGTACTGATAAGGTATTTATCCTCTACTATGAAGTTAACAGGAGTTATTTGCTCCTGCAAGTTGTTAATAGTACACATAGACATAATAGCTGCAGAAAGATATTGAAAGCACTGCTTTTGAATAAAACTTGTGCTCTGTTACATTAAATGTATGGAGCAGACACAATCTATTGCTCTGAGGTGCCAAATGATAATGGAGTTCAGGGTTGTGAGAGCAAAGGCAAGGCAAAAGCCAGTTGCTGGACCTTGTTTTTGGTATTTTGTGTGTGCGTGTGTGTGTGCGCGTGCATGCGTGCACCTGGAAGTCGTGGCTGACTTCTGGCGACCTCTAGTGGGGTTTGGATGTTCAAAGAAGTGGCTTGCTATACCCTGCCTCTGCATCCCGGCCCTGGCATTCCTTGGAGGTCTCCAGCAGAGTACTTGCCAGAGTCGGCCCTGCTTAGCTTCCGAGAACTGACAAGATCAGACTTGCATGGTCTTTCCAGCTCAGGGCATTCCATGAGATTCTAGAGGCTTCTCAGAGAGCCTTAAGCATGGGCAAAACAGCTGGACAAGGAGTATCACACCAGGCCAGTTGGTATAACCTGAGTCAGTAACTACAGGGCAGCTGCTGAATTTCAAGTTCTATATGTGGACCAACCATTGATCTATTTTTTGTAGTCTGAATTCCATTCAAGGAAAGGGTGAGCAATGGCCATTCTCATTATGATATGGAGACTGTTTTACACAGGCCTTTGCAAGATGAATTGGACTTTGCTGGATTCTGTGCCAGAAGAGGAAAGAGCATTAGCCTCCCGTTGATAAGCTCACACTAGAGCATGAACCAAATCCAGAAGGTCTCAGAACTAGTGTTAAGACCATGGGTTTGAGTAGTCGCAATGGTCCTCCTAAAAATAGATTGACAGTATGAGCATTGAGATTTTGAAGTCACACATATATGCTTATGAATAAGGATACAGGCAAAATACTATCAGTTGTAAAAAACAACAACACTGAAACATAGGCAGTGTAGTATGGACTGTAGAAATTACCACAGGTAGTAACAGTAATATCACACAGGTTTCTTCTGTTGCTGGATAAAGCTGACATTGCTAGTTACACACATCTTAGTAACATCCAGCTTTGAATACTGTAATGTGCTGTCTGTGGGGCTGTCCTTGAGGATGGTTTGGAAAGAACAATGGGTACAAAATTAAGCTGCTAAGGTCTTCACTGGGATGCATGCTACAATAATATTAAGCTATTATTATTTATAAGATTTACATACCATCTTTCTGCCCTCATTAGGGCCCCCTGGTCTGCGAACATTAAAAACATACATAATAGAATCACATTTTAAAAACCACTAAAAACCAAAGCTAAAATACACATACATAACCATAAAAACAACATTAAGACATAGGGCAGGAAACAAAAAAAAGTCTTCACCCACTATTGGAAGATGGCAACAGAAGTGGACAGGTGACTCCCTGGTGCAAGAGTTCCAGAGCTTTGGTGCCACAACCAGTGTTCCCTCTAAGCTGAGTTAGTGTGAGCTAGCTCACAGTTTTTTAGCCTCCGGCTCACACGTTTTTGTCTTAGCTCAGGAAGGATGGCTCCAGTGCAAACTAATTTATGCAGTAGCCAAATCACCTGCTCACAAGTTTATTGCCAGTATCTCACAAAGTAGAATTTTTGCTCACAGGGCTCCACAGCTTAGAGGGAACATTGGCCACAACCAAGAAAGACCTTTCCCAGTTTTCTACCTGCCTAGTATGAGAAGGCATGGGTCTCTGAAGATAACATGGAATGGTCAGGTAGGTTTGGAAGGGGTTGGTCCCAAGCTGTATATGGCTTTAAAGGTCAACACCAGCACCTTGATAGAGCTATTCCACTGACATTGGCTTCCAAACAGAAGTTCCTTTAAATTCCTAAATGGCTTGGACCATAAGTACCTAAAGGACTGACTTCTCCTGTAACTTAGGGCTTGAGAGCTGAAGGAGGTCCTGTACCTGAGCAGTGGGAGTGTGGGATCAGGAATCTGGCTCCCAGTGCTCAGTTGGGCATCATTGGTGCCAGCGCAGAGTGTGAGGAGTTTTGGGGTGATCCTGGATTCCCTGCTTTCAATGGAAGCCCAGGTCACCACTGTTGCCAGATCGGCCTTTTATCATCTTCAGCTGATCAGGCAGTTAGTTCTCTGTCTCACCTCTCAGGACTTAGCTACAATGATCCACATAATGGTTGCTTCCAGGCTGGATTACTGTAACTCACACTACACGGGGCTACCCTTAAACTTGATCCAGAAACTTCAGCTAGTGTAGAATGCAGTGGTGCATATGCTGATGGCAACGCCTGTGATGGCAACGCCAACTGCACTAGCTGCCAATTAAATACTGAATCCAGTTCAAGGTGATGGTACTGACCTTCAAGGCCCTACATGGCCTGGGACCAGCATATCTATGGGACCACCTCCCCATATGTGCCCTGGAGAGCCTTGTGCTCCACAGATCAAAACCTCCTGGTAATCCCTGGCCTGAGAGACGTCTGCTTAGCCTCAACCAGGTCCAGGGCTTTCTCTGCCCTTGCCCCGGCCTGGTGGAACATTCTCCCACCTGAGATCAGAGCCCTATGGGACCTATTACAGTTCTGCAGGGCCTATAAGACAGAGCTGTTCTGTCAGGCCTTTGGTTGAGGCGGCAGGTGTTAAACCAACTCAGCCTCCCCTGCCTTTGCTGCCCTTGGTACCTGCCCACTGTATATCAGGGTACCTACTACCATCTGTTTTAAAACTGTTATAAATCGGGCTATCTATTACCATCTGTTTAAAATGCTACAGGAGATGTTGGACTGTTAGTGTTTTTGTGCCATCTTGCTTTGATTGTTTAAATTGTTTAATTGTTTTTATATTACCAGTTTTATTGTTATTTTATATGTTGTGAGACACCCTGAGCCCACTTGTGGGGTAGGGTGGGACAGAAGTTTAATTAATCATAAAAATGATGAGGGATCTTACTTAGGGAACCAGCTGTAACTGGTTTAGTTGGCTAGGATGAACCAGAAAAGGTTGAGGAACAGAAAATTTCTATTATAAAAAGATACATGAGCCTAGAAGAAAAATTCTGCTACAATGAATATAGAAGAAGAGATTGGATTTATACCCCGCCTTTCACTACCCAAAGGTGTCTCAGAGCGGCTTACAAACTCCTTTCCCTTCCCCCAGGCCAGCACGCTCTGGGAGAGAGGCACCGGGGGGCGGAGTGGTCACATGGCGAAGCCCCGCCCCCTTCTTTCAGCCACCCTTTGCTTCCAGCCTCATTCTGTTCCAGAATGAGGAAGAAGCAGGAGGGTAAGTCGGCTTCCTCCCCCGTCTCTGCCTGGCTGAGGGTCTTCTCAGCAGCAGCTGCGATGCCCGCGGGGGAGGGGGGACAGGGCGAAACGTTCTCCTGCCTCCCTGAGCCCCGGGGTGGTGGCCTTGGACTCATAGGGGCAAATTCCACCTCTCCTGAGAGGTCATTCTGGCTCTCCCAGCTGTCCTTAGGGGCTCTTTAAAAAGTTATGGCCGCCGCCACCGCTTTCAGCGGCAGCTGCAACCAGCACGGGGGTCTGCTGAGCTGCCCTCCCCCCCTTTTTCAGGCTCCGTGCCGGAGTGCCGGGCCTAAAATATGGCCTGCAGAGCCACCTCCCCACCCTCCCCTCCTTTTTCAGGCTCCGCGCTAGAACACCGGGCCTGAAAAAGGGCCAGCCAAATGTCAATTTCGGCCCCATTATATCCTATGGGCCGTTGAAGTCAATGGCGAAAACATAGGGTATATTCTGGGGCCTGGAGGGGAGAGAGTTTGAGGGAGAGGCTCCAAAATCGCAGGGTAGCTGCTGGAGCCTCTCCCCAAGATACCAACCATGTTTGAAGAACATTGGACCAGGGGGTCCAATTCTACGGGCCCCCAAACAGATTGCCCCATCCCCTCTATTGTTCTCTATGGTGGGGAAAAGTAACTTTTTTCCCACCATAGAGAACAATGGAGGGGATGGGGGCAACCTGTTTGGGGGCCCGTAGAAATGGACCCCCTGGTTCAATGTTCCTGAAACATGGTGGGTATCTTGGGGAGAGGCTCCAGCACCAACCCTGTGATTTT
>NW_015168132.1:115956-116167 GCF_001447785.1 Gekko japonicus | reverse complement strand
TCGGGAAATTGGAAAGTTTACACCCTTGGTGGGAGGGCTTCTGGTGTTCTGACCCCACTGCTGGACCTCCTGAGGGCACCTGGTATTTTTGCCTGATGTGCGACACAGTGTATTTATCTTTTGTATATGGATTTCCCATTTGTGCTTACCTTACAATACTACGCTGATGCAGTGCTAGGGGCAGGCCTTCTGTGCTGTTGCTAGTCCACCA
>NW_015168132.1:102323-115638 GCF_001447785.1 Gekko japonicus | reverse complement strand
TTGGACTGGATGGACCACTGGCCTGATCCAACATGGGTTCTCTTATGTTCTTATGTCCGGCACAGTGACGCTCTGCATTCTTGGTGCTTGGGGGGCAAGAGTGGGAGGGCTCCTGGAGTTTTGGCCCTGCTGGTGGACCTCCTGAGGGCACCTGGGTTTTGTCCAGTGTTTCCTCTAAGTGCAAGAGAGCTAACAGTTCATAGGGATGGGGCTCATACATTTTTGTCTTAATTCAGGAAAGATGCCTACAGAGCAAACTAATTTATGCAGTAGCCAAATTGCTCACCCATAGCTTTAATGCCAGTTGCTCACAAAGGAGCATCCCGAGGTAGGCCTCTGGCCCCATCCCTATGGAAGCAGCCCACCTATAGAGCACAACAAGGAAAGGAATGAAGGAAGCAATATTTGTATGGATATAATTAGTATATATTGATTATAAACATCTGTTCGCCCCAGTAGGGACCTCAGTAGCTTATTTTTGTTATATTTATTAATTTACTTAATTCATTTATACCCTACTTTTCTCCTCAATGGGGGCCCAAAGTAGCTTACATCATTCTCCTTCCCCCATTTTATTCTCACAGAAATCCTGTGAGATAGGTTAGCCTGAGAAAGTGTAACAGGCCCAAGGTCACCCAGCAAGCTTCTATGGCCTGAGTGGGGATTTGAACCTGGGTATTCCAGATTTTAAATTCTCCTGCGGTCTGCCCAGTAATCTATTCAGAACTATCAGATCTGCTGTGCTTTTCTAATCTTTCTGTTTAACATCTAGCCTAGAAATGCTGCACAAAAGTTGATCCTACTGGCTTCCGGTCGGGGGAAAATCGCGAGTTGACGCATCCTGCGAGAGAGCGGGGTGGGCGACGGCTCCTTCTGACAGCCCAACGCAACAGCCCCCAGGCAGGGGGTCTGTCCAGCAAGCAGCGGTGCCCAAGGGGGAGTTGAGATCGGCGTGATCAAGTCTCAGAAGAGGCTTGTGTCACACTTTGATCTCCTTCCACGAAGCGGGCGTATGCGAATCAGCACTTCAGGAGCCGATCGAGCTGGGATACCAGCATAAATTCGTTGTTACCCGATCTCTTGGCAAAACGCAAAAATAAGAACTTTAAAGAAGCAATGCGAGTCCCACGATAAACATGCAAGGTAACAAAGATAAATAGCTTACTGGAATCAAGTCGAGACGAGTTTTGAAATAAGCAGATGAGCGCATAAAAACTTTATAAAACTTTTCAAACCCATTTGCGGATGATAGAACTTTCTTTAAACGCCTAAAAACCAAGAAAAACAAGTTTGTTTAACATTCCTGTGGCTAGAAAGAGATAAATGGTGGCTTAAGATCTCATAACTGCCGTGAAAGAACGCGAGAGGGAGGCGGAAGGTGTTGCAGTAAAGAATTCCCGGCTGGGGACAGACAAGAGTACGGCTAGAGAGGCCTTGGAACTTTATAGTGTCAGCATACAGTAAAGTATGGAACAAGATGACAGTCTATGAAGCAATGTGGTGGAGATCATGCTGATCTGGGTGACAGCTAAGTATATCACATGACCCTGTCACCAGGCAGAGATTGCATCTCTCTTGCATCAGCGTGCATGATGTAACCATGAGTCAGCACCGGTCACTGATTGGTGCTGACACTGTATATAAGTCTATGTAGTACTTGTAGAGGTGTTCACTCTGTGAATGCCTTGCAGCAGAGCACTCTGCCGGATTGGATGGTGATTTTGGAGTTGGAGAGTGCTAATGAACTGTGTATATCTGTGTAAATAAATCCACTATAAATAGTCAGCACCAGCAACCTAGTACGTGTCGTTACTGGACGCTTCACACACCAACATATAGATGACTGGAAGGTGATCGGTAGGGAAAAGGCTTGCACCAGAAGTTTGAATAAGCAGTTGCACAGGAAGAAGCAAGGTAAAGAATGAACCCACTCTAGCCAAAATTCCATAGAGAAATTGCGCCCGCCATTTTGAGGAGGACTAAATTTTAAATTTCTTTTTTAAGTGCATAATCAAAGTTAAGAAGTGCGCAAGTAAGGCGATTTGAACAAGCGCATAAAAAGGAATCGGCTAATATAAAAATATAATTGCCGAGTGATTTTTTTTTAAAGAAAAAACTTCAAAATGGATTCAAGACTGCATCTACATCTAGCCCCAAGATGTCGGGGAAGGACAAAAAAGAATGGCAGGCGGCAATGGAAGCAATGGAGAAGAGAATGACGGAGGCGATTCAAGCACTGGGAAAGCATATGGAGCAGCAAATGGAGAAACAAATGCAAAAACAGCTGGAGCACCTGGAAGAAGTACAAGAGAAGAATATGGCAGCAATTAAAGAATGGGTTACATCAGAAGTAAGTGAGGTTAAGAAAGAATTGGTTGAGGTAAAGAAAGAAGTTCAAGGTCTGGCAACAGCAACATCAGAACTGGAACAAAAAGTGCAACATATCGATAAGAAACAAGAATTAGCAGCACAAGAAAACCGAAGAGTAGAGACTATGATGGAATATAGAGGAATGAGACTAAGAGGAATCGAAGAAAAACTGGATGAAGATATAAGAGAAGTGGTGAAAACCGCTTTGAAGAGTACTTGGGAGCTGAAGATGGAGAGTTGGAATTTGCATTTGATTTAGTATATAGAGTTAATTTGATTTAGTATATAGAGTTAATTTGATTATAGTATATAGTATATAGAGTTAATTTGATTTAGTATATAGAGTTAATTCAAGATATGCTGAGAAGAAAAGATATGCTGAGAAGAAAAATCTGCCCAGAGATGTGATTGTGCAATTGGTTACAAAGAAAATGAAAGAAGATATCTTCAAAAAGCAATTTAAAGAACCTCTGAAGATTGATGGCAAGCAGATAATTATAATGAAAGAACTTCCAAGGCCGATTTTACAGGATAGAAAGAAGTACAGGAAGTTGGCAGACAAACTAAAACAGCTTGAAATTAGGTTCAAATGGGAAATACCACAAGGTCTCTCTTTTACTTACCAACGATCAAGATACGTCATCAAAAATGTAGAAGAAATACTTAGGTTTAAGGCGGACAATATTGAAGAATTTGGGAAAATATAAAACAAGACATTATGGATTACAAATTTTTATCTTGGAACGTAAATGAGCTCAATTAGCCTAATAAAAGAAAAATAGTTAAACATTGGTTAGAAAAACAAAAGTGTAACATAATTTGTTTGCAGGAAACGCATATCAAAAAGCAAGATTCCAAATTTCTTATTAACAAAAAATTAGGAGAAGAATTTTATTCGTTGGATTCTAAAAAGAAAAAAGGAACAGTGATTTATGCTAATAAAGACCTACAACCAAATGAAATATTCAAAGACACGGAGGGGAGATATATTGGAGTAGAGATTGTGATGCACCAAAAGGGGATGCTAATAATCAACATATATGCACCTAATGGTGCGAAAGAGTTTTTTTTAAGGACTTGGCAAAACAGTTGGAACAACTGACATATGAACAGGTGATATTGGTGGGAGACTTCAATGGCACGGTAAATAATAAACTGGATCGACAATCAAAAAAGGGAAATGAGAAGATAGGAAAATTGCCAAAAACTTTCTTTGATCTGGTGGAACAAGAAAAATTGGAAGATGTTTGGAGAAAATGGAATATTAATGTTAAAGACTTTACTTTTTATTCGAATAGACATTGCTCATTTTCCAGAATTGACATGATTTGGATGTCAGGGGAATTGGCGCTGAAAACACAGAAAATAGAAGTAATGCCAAGGTGTAATTCAGACCACAATCCACTGATTTGGACTTCAAAAGAAAAATTAAAAATTTTCAATGGAGAATTAATGAGGACTTACTAGACAAAACGCAGATTATGGAGAAATTACGTAATGAAACTTCAATTTTTTTTCAGACAAATTTAAATCAGGAGACACCAATTCAGGTGGTGTGGGATGCATATAAAGCAGTAATGAGAGGCCTACTGATATCCCTGAATGTAAAAGAGAGAAAAGAAAAAATGAGTAAGCAGTATTAGAAAAAATTCAACAGAAAGAGAAAGAATTTTTTTTCAGACAAATTTAAATCAGGAGACACCAATTCAGGTGGTGTGGGATGCATATAAAGCAGTAATGAGAGGCCTACTGATATCCCTGAATGTAAAAGAGAGAAAAGAAAAAATGAGTAAGCAGTATTAGAAAAAATTCAACAGAAAGAGAAAGAATTACAGAAAAAGCCTGGGGGGAAAACATAATTAAAGAATTGCAAGTTCTACGGGAACAATTAAATGAGATCTCAAATCAAGAAATGTATTGGAATTTAAAGAAATTACAACAAAAATCTTTTGAAGGTGCAAATAAACCGGGAAAGTTTTTGGCATGGCAATTGAAAAATCGAAAAGAGATAAGGTTGCTTAATAAAATAGTAGAAGACAATAATGAAATTGTAGACTCTAATGGACTTAAAAGAGTATTCTACAAGTACTATGCGAAGTTGTTTCAAAAAAAGAATATAGATTCGGAAAAAATTAAAAAATATTTGCAAGAAATACAGATGCCAAAGATTACGGAAAATAGTAAAGAAATGTTGAATGGTATGATTCAACAAGAAGAAATAATCAGGGCGATAGAGGATACAAAACTGGGAAAAGCTCCGGGACCAGATGGATTTACCGCAAAATTTTATAAGAAATTAAAAGAGGAGCTGACCCCAATTTTTGGAATTCTATCTAACGAAATAATGGAAACGAAAATAATACCAGAAACGTGGAAGGAAGCCAATATATCACTAATACCAAAAGAAGGCCAAGAGCTTACAAATGTGAAAAACTACAGACCGATTTCTCTCCTTAATAATGACTATAAGTTATTTGCTAAGATAATTTCAGAAAGAGTAAAGAAATACTTAAAAGATGTCATTGCAGAAGAGCAAGCTGTTTTTTTTTGCCAAATAGACAAATCAGAGACAATTTAAGAATGGTGATCGACGCAATAGAATATTATGATAAACACCCGGAAAAAGAAGTTGCCTTTTTATTTGTAGACGCTGAAAAAGCCTTTGATAATTTAAATTGGGATTTTATGTTTAAAGATGGAAGAAGTAAATGTAGCAAAAAACCCTCTGTTGTGGTATTTAATTACCACTGTGAGAATGACATATGCACAATTTTGGAAGCAGGACAAAATACCTGACAAATGGGAATGGATACGGAAAGTTTTGTTTATGGCTGAAATGGATAAACTAACAAAAAAATTGAACAACAAAGAAGATAAAGACTTTTTTGAAGAATGGAAGGACTTTAAAGAATATTTAGAAAATAATTGGGATGTCAAAAATAATTTACTGTGTTTAGATAACTATTAAGGGTTGAAATATTGAAAAGTTTGAATTATATAAAATAAGATTGTTACCTTGAAACGTGAAATGAAAATGGGAAAGAAAAAGGGAATTATATTATGTGTGGGTAGGGAGAAGCATTGCGGGAAGCCATTATATGGGGGGGGAGGAAATAAGAGAAATGGATTTGGAATTATGGGAATGTAACTAAATGTTGAATATGTTATATCCAAAATAAACGTTTTTGAAAACGAAAAAAAAAGTTGATCCTACTTAAACTGTTACACAGACAAATCTATCCTTTGACTGTGGTGCCAGAAATAAAGAGGCAATATCAGTCAGCTATTTCATAGCTTCTACATATCTGGGCACCAAATGTTTGCTTTGTTGCTACTGACATTGATATCGGGAAAGCAGATCTGCAGTTGTCTTAGGCCAGAGGCTCAGAGCTAGATTTTATTTAAAGGAGGCTTCTGGCTTTTACTGCAAAGAATAGTCCCTTGTCTCTTCCTCTGTCTCTTTGTGCACATTGATAACCCTGCTTTTCTTCCAAATGGGGACCCCTCCAGAAGGCTTATGTCAGGGGGCGTGGCCATCTGACACACTTCTGGTGATGTCAGGGGGTGTGGCCTTCTGACACACTTCCGGTGATGTCAGGGTGTGTAGCCTTATGACACACTTCCGGTGATATCAGGGGGTGTGGCATATGCTAACGAGTTATGCTAATGAGCTCCTGCAGCTCTTTTTCTACAAAAAGACCCCTGCCTTCCCCTCCCCACAACAGACACCCTGTGAGGTAGGTGGGACTGAGAGAGCTCTTGACAGAAACTGCTCTTTTTTCGAGAACAGCTCTTATCAGAACTATGGCTTGCCCAAGGTCATCCAGGAGGTGCGAGTGGAGGAGTGGGGAATCAAACCCGGTTCTTCCAGATTAGAGTCTGCGCACTTAACCACTACACCAAACGGTTCTAAGTTAGAAAACATAGAATAACATATAGAACAAACTAATATATAGATAAAAATCTTATAGACTAAATACATCTGATTTAGATACCAACTTCAGTGTTGTACATAACTGCAGCAATATTACTTTTTAAATTCCTAGGAGATGGAAATTATCTTTTTGACAACATATTCCACTGATTATGAAAGGATGACTATAATGATCTTGTAAATTTATTATACAGTGAAAATAGTATATCGTGGTTGGTATAAATATTTTAAATTAAAAATCAAATTAAAAGATATATTGCTTTTGGTATAAAATGTTTTAACAATTTGTTAAAAAAATTAAAAGATGTATTTTTTTCTTTTTTTTAAACACATTTTTAGGTTTTCCAAAACATGCGTAAAGAGTTATTGAAGAGGCTTAGTCTGACTATATTTTGTTTATATTCTTGGCATATCATTCATGTGTATGTACCTCCAAGGAACAATGCCGTATTTTAAAGACTACTGAAAAAAGACTGTTTAGTTGAAATGTGTTTGGTCTGTAGGATTTTTATCTATATATTTCCTTATTGCCTCTGTCATCATCATACAATAAATAACATAGTTTTGACAAAGAGAGGAGGGGGGAAAACACCCAGTAACAGAGAAGCCAATGAGAGTGTGGCTCCAACAATGAGGCTGGAAAGTGGGAAAAGTCAGTTAAGTTTTGACAGTTGGAAGTTAGGATGCAGACAAGAGAGTTTGGTGGCTGCATTAACAGGATGCATTACCTTAACAGGAGAGAAGCAGATTTTAAGGACAGTGTAGGAGTCAGATTATTCATTTAGTCCCCTTGTACTGTCCTGGAACAGAGAACGTTACTGAATTACAGCTGGGTGCTGTGAACAGTTTAACCAGGGTGTAACATAATATACATACCTGTCTTGAAAAGCCCTCCCCCCCATGAAATCCCATACATCCTGTTAGCTGTTAATATTTCCCTCAGTTTCTGCTATTTCAAGCAAACATTATTGTCCTGTGTTTTTAAATAAAAAACAACTTGTCTCTGTCAAGTAACCCCATACCTAGGTTATCGGCACAGTTTTGTTGTTTTAAATCCGAGCCACATTTCTATCTTAGAACACTGTTTCCTGCATGGATCCCCAGTGCAGTAGGGAAGGCAGGTATGTGACAAAACCTGGGATGAGGCACAGGAAAGTGAGACATGGAAGCAGATTTCATGCTTTCTCCAAGGTTGGAAAAAAGTAGGTGAAACTGTGAAAGACATAGGACATAATGCCACAGATACCACCAAAGCTGAGGCAGCAATCCAGGCCACTGAATTAAGTACTAGCACACAGTCGTAAAAGAACATATAGAGACTAGAAGACACAGCCTGCTTAATAACTGAGACAAAGAGCGGCTATCAACCCTATCATCTTCCCAGGAACACTTATTTACATTTGAGTGGCAATCTTTAAATGTGGATTATGCCATACAAGGGGGAGACCCGCGATACTCGCGGGGGGGGCAGTCTCTCTCTTTCCCCCGTTCTCTCTCTTCCCCCCCTCTCTATCCCCCGTCAAAGCTTGGCCTCGCCGGGCTGTCTCCCCCCCCTCACCAGTCACTCTTCCCCCCCACTCTCTCTCTCTCTCTCTCTTTCCCCGTGTACCGAGGCCCTCAGCAGTCTCTCTTCCCCTCCCCGACTTTCTTCTCCCTCCTCACTTGTGTCTCGCCACCGCTGCCGCTGGGCCTCTCCTGGAGCAGGAGGAGAGCGGCCGCTTTCGCTTTCTGTGGCTGGCCGGCGAGATGGGAGGGACGCCTCGACGCTGCTCCTTGGACCTCCTGTGCTGTGGCTGCTGCTGCTGGAGGCAAAGGTGGGCGAGCGGGAGAGCGCCGCGGGGCCGGGGAACGGGCGGCGGTGTATATCGGAGCGGCTGTTTCCTCCCCCCCTGTCCGGCTCCGAATCGAGGCTGCCTCGGGCCTCCCCAGGCCTCGCTGTTCCCCTGGCCGCCTGGCTGCCCGCCCGGCCACCTCCGAGGCGGCGGCAAGGTCGGCTACAGAGCGTTCGTGCGCATGCGCACGAACGCTCTGGCACTTTCGGGGGGATTTAAACATCCCCCCAATATATTTTTTTTAGTTTTCAGATTTTTGTGCACCCCTGGGGACTGCCCCAAGAGTGCACAAACCTCTCCCTGCCCCCCAAGTGCCCCCGAAGTGCATATATATATATCCGCACAGACGGGGGCACTTCACTATTAGATATATAGATAGGGTTAGAAGAGAAAAGGGAGAAAATACACAAATTAGGAAATAAACACAAAGTCATGCTGAAAACTTAAGAATAGTCCTTGGAAAGTGGATCCTTTGAGTTGTGGCTAATGCAGTGAACAGAAAAGACATGGCAGGGAAAATGTTTATGTCTGCCCTTGAAACATGCATGAGGCAAAATTCTGCTTTAGCAGGGGATTTGAGTGTCAGTTCCTTGGGGCTAAAACTCTAGAAGCATGGGTAGCAAACCATATGTGTAGAACTGCACAGAGACTGTGAAAGTTCAATTTAGAAGGATTTAGCCAACTACTGGGTTTTTCCATTATCCAAGGCCCTGCTTCACATTCTGTTTCCATTAGAGGCCACATCAGCAGAAACAGAGCCTTTTTGTCTGTCAAAGTTAAATAACTCCCTTTCCTACCGCTCTATTTGACAGAAGGCTTTATAGGAAGAACGGTCGCTCTAGGCTTTACCCTCCCTTTAATTTTTTTAATTGTATTTATTTTGTTTTCTAGGTGTCTACATTTTTATTATGTTGTAAGAGGCATTGTAAAAAAAAATTATAGACACCTAGAAAATGTTGTAAGAGGCATTGAGGGACACTGAACTGCAGACTGGAAGGTCAGTAGTTCAGCAGTTCAAGACCCTAGTGCCACGTGATGGAGTGAGCTCCCATCTTTAGTCCCAGCTCCTGCCAACCTAGCAGTTCAAAAGCAAGAAATGGCAAGTAGATAAATAAGTATCACTTCGGTGGGAAGGTAACAGCGTTCCGTGCACCTTGGCATCTAATCATGCTGGCTACATGACCACGGAAATGTCTTCGGAGAGCACTGGCTCTTCGGCTTGGAAACGGAGATGAGCATCGCCTCCTAGAGTTGGATTTGACTGGCTTTCGAGTAAGGGAACCCTTTACCTTTAAGAGGCATTGGGTGCTTTTGGGTCTTTAAGCGATTGGTTCTAAGTATCTGAATAACTTAAACATGATTAAGTTAACAGCTCTATCCATGACACTATGCAATATATCTTGGACATTCATACATGAGGTAGATTCTTTCTACAGTAGCACCAACAGATAGTTAATCTTTCCATAGAGCAAAAAATAAATAAATTTAAACATTACAAAGGTTCCAAATGTTCTTCAGAAACATAAGTTTATTTACTCTGAATGCCTGAGTGATGTCAGTAAAATAAAATTTATATTATTTTATTAATTGTCTATGTTTATAGTTGGCTTTTCTCACTGGGACTCAAGGCAGATTAAATGAATGCAAACAATAGCATGAGACGTACTAGGAATAGAATTACAGAAATTTGAAACAAGCATAGAATATTAGATATGACTCAGAATGCAGATTATAAGGCAGAAAAATGGTATTATGTCATTAGATACAATGTGGAAAAGTAGTATTACATCAGAAAATACATACAGCAAACAGATAGTCCAGGTATGGTCCACTGTCCCTTTCCATTTATAAGCAGAACTGTTTATAGTCTCTGTTCAGCTCTATTATCTTTATAAGAACACTAGGAAAAAGGCCCGTTGTGGGAAGAAATACAATGAGCTCTAGAAGGAAGCTCCAGGTGAGTGTCCCGGCTCTGGCTGGTGGGGCAGCAGAGGAAAGGGGAAAATGGAGACAAGTCATGTTTATTTCCTTTTGCTTAGCTATAAGCTAGGGCTGTCTCAAGTCATTTTGCTGCCCCAAGTGGGTAGTATGGGAGGACAGCCTCATGGTAACAGGTATAGTTCCCTCCACCCCTGACTTATGTTGATTTGGGGTTATGCAGTAGCAGCTGAGGTAGAAAAGCACTTCCTCCTATGCCATGTCTTCTGGGTTTCAAGGGTCTGGAAAGCGGTTCCATAGCCAGTTACAGGGTTGCCAACTCTAGGTTGGGAAATACCTGTAGATTTGAGGGGTAGAGCCTGGGGAGGGCAGGGTTTGGGGTCTGCCGGGTATAATGCCATAGAGTCCATTGCCCAAAGCAGCCATTTTTTCAAGGAGAACTGATCTTGGAGATCTCCAGGTGCTGCCTGGAGGCTGGCAACACTAAGGGGAGGGCCAGGCCTGTAGATTTGAGGTGTAGAGCCTGGGGAGCACAAGGTTTGGGGTGCAGAGGGACCTCTGCCGGGTATAATGCCATAGAGTTAATTGTTCAAAGCAGCCGTTTTCTCCAGGAGGACTGATATTGGAGATCTCCAGGTGCTGCCTGGAGGCTGGCAATACTAAGGGGAGGGCCAGATCTGTAGATTTGAGGGGTAGAGCCTGGGGAGGGCAGGGTTTGGGGTGCAGAGGAACTTCAGCAGTGTATAATGCCATAGAGTCCACTGCCCAAAGCAGCCATTGTAATAGCTGGGAAATTTTCTGTAGGGGAAATGATGTGCTGTGGCTGGGGAACATGGTGATTTCTGGGAGATCTCCAGGCCCCACAGGGAGATTGGCAACTCCAGTGATCGTTTAAGGGAAGATTGGGATATGTATTTTGGCAACTCCAGTGACCGTTTAAGGGGAAATTGGGATATATCTTTTACCTCAGGACACATTCAATGACTCCCAACAGCAACAACAAACTGCTTAGAATGTTAGAGGCAAAGGCCAATCAGCCGCATATGCTAATGACCTCTGTGTTCCAACTGGCTATTGGGGGGAGAGGAAGAGAAAACTGTTTAGAATATTGGAGGTGAGACTCAGACAACGCAGCCAGTGGATAGGGACAGCTTCTGAGTGACAGATCAGGGAGCCAACTGATTTGGGAGTGTGTGGAATGTTCAGGAGAGTCCACGACCAAAACCGAAATATTATATATAGAGAAAGGAACATAAGAGAAGCCAATGTTGGATCAGGCCAATGGCCCATCCAGTCCAACACCCTGTCACACAGTGGCCAAAAAAACCAGGTGCCATCAGGAGGTCCACTAGTCATTATAGAAATGACCTTGAATGATTATAGTTTGTAGAATAACAGAAGCACTGATGCCTTCCTGACCTTCTTGGGAAGGCCACAACAGAAAATGCAGGTGTTGTTTATCTTGCCCACTTGCAGGGTGGCACTGGTAGAAGGCCCTGATGAGTGAAGCTGTCATGGCAAAACATAGGAGAGATTGTCCTGCAGATATGAGGTCCAAGGTCACACAGGCTTTATATGTGACTAGGAATGCGGCCCGTTGTGGAAATATAAACAACGAACTCTAGAAAGAGGCTCTGGGAGAGTGCCAAGGTCTTGGGCACTCAGCGTCAATATGCTGTGGCAACCTCAGCAGGGTATAATGACACAGAGTCCACCATTTTCTCCAGAGGAACTGATCTCTGCTACTTGAAGAGCAGTTGTAATTTTCAGTGATCTCCAGCCCTCACCTGGAGATTCGCAACAATTGTTATTCAGAAGGAAATGGCTGGTTTGGAGGGTGGAGTCTATGGCATTGTACCTGTCCCACCCCTCCTCAAACCTCACCCTCTCCAGGCTCCACCCCCCAAATCTCCATGAACTTCCCAACCTGGAGTTGGCAACCCTATCTCCTTTCCAGCCAAGCATCAAGCTGCCATTATCTGCCCCTCTGATTTCAGCTTTGCATCTCTTCCCCCCTCCCTTCTGGAGATTAGTTGTAATTCTGAGTGATTTCCACCCCTCTCCTGAGATTGGGAACAGTGGTTCCCCAGAAGGAAATGGCTGGTTGGGAGGGTGGAGTCTATGGCATTGAACCTTTCTGAGGTCCCACCCCACCTCAAACCCCACCCTTTCCGGGTTCCATCCCTCAAATCCCCAGGGATTTCCTACCTGGAGTTGGCAACCCTATCTTCTTCCCAGCCAATCATCAACCTACCATTATTTCCCCCTCTCTCTTCAGCTTTCCATTTCCCCACACATACACCTGCAGCCTCTCCCATGCTCTGAAGCCCTGACTGCCACAGAGTCCACCATTTTCTCCAGGGGAACTAATCTCTGCCATCTGGAGAGCAGTTGTAATTCTACGGTAAACAAATTTTTATTCTGAGTGATCTCCAGCCCTCACCTGGAGATTGGCAACAATGGGTCCCCAGGAGGAAACGTAGTCTTGCTTTGCAGTGGGGACCAAAGCAGCTTACATCATTCTCCTCTCCTGCTTTTGACTTGCACAACAACCCTGTGAGGTAGTTTAGGCTGAAAGTCTGTGACCGGTCCAAAATCACCCACATCTTCTACAGCAAGAACCTGGATCTAGCAGAACCTGCTCTAAAGCACTGACCACTATGCCTAGGGCAGCCAACCTCCAGGTGGAGTTTGAGGATCACCAGGTATCACAACTGAACTCCAGACAACAGATCCCCCCTGGAGAAAATAACTGCTTTAGAAGGTGGGCTGTATAACATTCTGTTCAGCTGAGGCCTCTCCCCTCTCCAAACCCTGGCTTCCATAGACTCTTCCAGAAAATCTCCAGGAATCTCCCTACCTGGAGCGGGCAACCCTATACTCAGGACTGGCCCCAACGAGTTCCTCACAAAGGCCTGCAAAGGGTTTCCTTCCTTTGTCTGAACCAAGCTTGGTTGCCTACTGTGGCGAAACGGGCTCCAGTTTACCACTCAGCTGTTTGCCTCCCACCCTCATCCCGTGCGCGTATATCACTCCTTAAATTCACTGCCAGGACTCACTGAATCATCACTGCCTTTTTAGAGGGACGGTGAGACCCCTCTGGCCAAATCTCCATATTTGGAGATGGAATCCCCAGTCTTTGGGGGATCCCTGGAAAGTTGGCAAACTAAGGGTCTGGCCTTTCCTTGCCTCCTTGGGCTACTCCTTCCTTTGTTATTGTGCAGAGCGGGGGAGACTATGT
>NW_015168132.1:72634-102214 GCF_001447785.1 Gekko japonicus | reverse complement strand
TCCCTACACACCGGGTTCTGGCTCTCTGCTCTAGCCTCTCTCTCTCTGGCCCAAGAGAGCAGGGTTCCCCCACGTCTCTGGCTGGTGGCCTGGACAGTCTGGTCAGCACAGGCAGCAGGAGCCTTTCCTAACCTCCTGTAGGGCGAAGACAGCCTTCTCCCTGGATGGGCTGCAATCTGTATTGATGCCGCCCCGAGCGTTGGGACAGCCCCTGTTTTCCCGCCCTTTTCTGCCTTGGGGCAGCTGGGAACTGTAGTCCAGCAGATGAGGAAGCCCCATTCAACCCAGTGAGTGATACCTCTCTGGAACTACAACTCAATTAAACCTTATGGCGGAACATTTTAAACAAACAACCACAGACAGCAGCTCAGCAGCCATCTTACAAACCCAGGTAACTGCAATTTCGTTACACCTACCAACAGCCACTGAGGGAAAAGTTAAGTCCCACACAGGAGGCAAGCAGGAGAAATGTCTTTGTCAAAGAGACAAAGCCATTTGCCAGGAATTCTGACAGGGCAGAGTGGCTGAAGGGGGAGTGGGCGGGGAAGAGGAGCAGACCTAGCACCCGGCCAGTGGCACGTGAGTAGTCCTGAGTGGCAGCTGACGGGCCAAAGGCTGAGGGAGTGCATGGAATCCTGCCACCCCATTGGACGGAAGCCACCCCTACTGGCTTTTATATATAAGGAGAGGGGAAACATAGTCAGTAGCTTGAATTGAACCCTGTAAGTGAGGGGCAACCAATAGAAGGACTGCAGAATGGATGTAATATGCATGTTCTGCCTATTTCCCAGTAATAACCGAGCTGTAGAATCCTGTACCAACTGGAGTTTTCAAGCTGACGTCAAGA
Organism: Gekko japonicus; assembly: GCF_001447785.1. NCBI lineage: Eukaryota > Metazoa > Chordata > Lepidosauria > Squamata > Gekkonidae > Gekko > Gekko japonicus. The sequence continues at coordinate 101,367 of NW_015168132.1, read as the reverse complement.
GCAGACCCTGTACATCATGTTACAATAGTCTAGTCCAGGGGTGTCAAACATGTGGCCTGGGGGCTGGATCAGGCCCCTGGAGGACTTCTATCAGGATGTCTTCTGCTTCTTCCAGTTCTGCTGCTGCTGCGTCATTGTAGTTTTGCAGCTTAGAGATACATACCTGAACAGCATACTCAAGATTGCAACAGCACAGACATTTTGATGTAATAATTCAGAGCAAGAGGTGTCAGTTATCAGACACTGTAAAATAAACAAAATATTGCAAGAGTGCTGTTTTAAGCATGTGTTTCTGTCCCTTATAAAGTTTATATCTCCGCTACCTGGCATTACATTTTATGACACACATGGCCCGGCCCAACAAGATCTCATTTATGTCAGATCCGGCCCTCATAACAAATGAGTTTGACACCCCTGGTCTAGTCTCTGTTACCATGGCATGGAATCAGTTGGCTAGATAGGCTGAGTCAAGGCAGGGTGGCCACACAGTACAAGTCTAGCACCGATGACTTAAAATAACCCTTAGAGACCAATATGTAAGGAATGAGTTAAATCAGTACAAATGACACCTTGATACCTACTTCTGACTCCAAATGCCTCAACAAGATAGCATGATCTACTATGTCAAGCAGCTAAATCCTGTAGAAGCCATAAAGAATCATGAAGTGATGGTTGGTGGGGGGTGAGGGGGGCTCTGAGGCAATTGCCTTCTGGATTGAAGAATGTCCAGCCCCCCCCCCCCCCCCCCCCCCCCCGTCTCTCCTACAGATTCTTTGAAGCCCAAGTTCCCACAATCAAAAAAATGGGGGACACATGCATACAAGCTTTGAATAAGGAATTAGTAGTGAGTAAACTATGCATTCCCTAAAGGTCTCCTATTTGGAAACCTGTCAAACCAAGGCTGTGCTTATATGTGAGGTAGATAAAGATAACTTTTTCTTAGACATTTGACTCGACAGACAAGACACAAATGGAGATGAACAACAAAGATTTATTAAACAACAAAAAAAGTATTTAATAAGGTAAATATTACATGTGGATGACTTCAATATATAATGTAAAACTGGCTCTCAAGTAAAGTAAATAAACTGTGAAGGAAGATTTGCTTCCCCTTTCTTTTTTCAGATTGCCTCAGCAGGTTCAATGCTGCTCTTTTCCCACACAGAGCACCTTTCCACAAAACCTATACACACCAGTAAGGAATGATGGCCCCTTTAGAGGATGTTTATCTGTCACACTAAAATAAACTCTCTTTCTAAGCCAACCCCCAAACCCTAACTAAAAGGCAAATAAAATCCTAGCTAAGCTGACACTCCTTTCCAGAGCTATGAAATCACTGTTCAAAGAAACGAAATGTTCTTCCTCCTTCTTAAGCTAAGGCTGGCTCACCACCCTCCTATCTAGTGAAGTTCCATGGGCTCTGATTTGGCTATCACTTGGATTTACATGAGGCCTAAGTCACAAGGATTGATTCAGGACTTTTAAGGATGATTGCCGCATGTGGCCTTTGTTTATATTCAAACAGAGATCAACTAAAACCACTAATTGTTCTTCTAAGGTCAGCAGCATCATATCCATCCCATAGCCTTCCCTGAAACTAGGTTGAAAAGGCTCCAGGGCAGATGAGTTATCCCAAAAGAGCTGGACCTGGTCTGCAAATGCTCTCTCAGTCACTTTGTCCAGAAAGGGAAAATTAGAGAGTGATAACTGGCCACATATTTTTTCTGTAGTGTTTTTTTTTTAAAATAGTGGGTGGAGTTACCAAGGAAAGGCATCCCAAGTCAGAGACTGGTTTATGATGGACACCCAGGGTTCATTTATGTAATCCTTATATGATTTCAGAAGCCAGGAATGGGCAAGGACCCAGAATACAAATGGTGACCTTAATAGATTCCAATATTTTGTTAATATCTATCATGGTAACTGGATAAAAATGGTCCATAAACATACCAGGCAAAGCATTAGATGTATCTTCTGTCTGAGCTGTGTTACAACCAACTTCCAAATCAGAACATATCAGAGACATTTTGTTAGCAAAACACTTTGGGAGACAGCATTTTAACTGATTTAACTGTTCCTGAGACAATTAAGGGCTCGTATTTTAAAGGGATGGTCATCAACTAGCTGATGCAATGGTAGAGGAGAAAAGTGTCACCACTGCTTCAAAGGTCTTCCAATTAGCTCTATATTGTATGCTCTGTTAGATTCCGCAGAAGTTTTCCACCAGCGTCGCTCTAGATGGCTCACAGCTCTCTTCAGGTTACCCAAATCTGTGAGCTGGATTCCACTTCAAAGGCTAGAGAGGTCAACAAGGGGAAATCTTTCTAGAAGCTTCATATTTCAAGCTTCCACAGCAGCCTTTCATTTGGATCCCCCCCCCAATAGCATTCTGGAATTCATTAGGATCCATAAATCTTCATGATAATTTTAACTGTTCTCCTTCTCCTGTGGAGTATTGTATCCACATTTACCTTTACCACAAGTAGACAGAGGTCAGACCATAGTGCAGGCTAAACCTCCAATTGGAAGCCAGACTTTCTCTCAAAGATTCAGTGCAAAATTGCAAAAAGCCCAGTGTGACCTTTTTCATGTTGGGCTTCTCATGACTTGAGAGAGATCCATGGCAGCCAAAGAGGCTACAAAATCCTGGGCTAGTGCCGGTAAGGAACCCTTGCCATGAATGCTGAAATTGCCCAGAGCAATCAGTCTAGGTGTCCCCAGCACCACATCTGCAAGTACCTCCATCAATTCAGACAAGGTGCCCACTGAAGAACTAGCTGTTGCTTATCTAACCTCCTTGTATGCAACCCAGACTAGGCAGCTGAGTACTTATCTACATAGCCCTTGGTCCAGTTGCAGAGTGATATGCTGGCACAAATATTTAGGAGTGGCATGCTGAGGTAAGAAATGTATGGTGTAATCTGTAAGCACTGATGAACACAACCTACATAGTTCTGCCATCTATGAATAAACTGCTTTATTAGCTAAAATGTGAAGAGGAGGGGGGGTTGCTAATGCAGACAAAAACACATTTTGGTAACATTCTTTGTTGCATCCACTTTGTTATGCTGCTGTTGAACATAATGATGCAAACAACCAAGCAATTCTACAAAATTATGGCCACTGATTTGCATATGAAATGCACACCTTTTACTGCTTCATGCTAGCATTGTTTAACTAGGTTATAAATAGTAGAGCTGAATATGGGGGGATAACAGAAAATGGTCTCTGATGAGCACATGCAAAGAACGAAGCTCTGTTCAGACAATGCTGAAGTTGAAGAGCTTTCACTGAAATCAGCCAAGGGAGGGAATGGTTCATTTCCCAATCATGCTTTCTATAAATAGGTTACCAGGAAGTTTCTCTGCTTCTCAATATACAAATATCAACTCATAGGGCTAAGAGGGCTGGAAATCATGTAATTCAACTTTCTGTTTCAAAATCTGGAGCATCCGATGAGATCAGCAGGGGTACACAACCAGCCTTGGGTCTAGAAAGGCTTGGTCAATTGATAATGGCTTTTAAATGCTATCTTTAGGGAATACTTTCCATGACATGTCTGTCAAGAATCTCCAGCACATACACATCATAGGACTTCTTGTATTATATAAGATATGGGGCATCTTATCATGTGCACACTCAGTTTACTAGGTGTGTTAATCATGCTTTACCACTAACCTGAGCAAATTCAGGGTACATCTTATAATACCGCCTGCTATCTCCAGTAGCTACCTAATGTACAGAAAAATCAGAGAAGTGAGGAAGGTTACTTTCATGAAAGCTTGCCTCATTACATCTCATGAGAAATTTGTGATAAACATCTGAAGTACCTCAGAAATACACCAGTTTAACATCTCTGCAAGCAGAAGGAATAGATGCACTTCAGCCTCTCTGCTTTTTTAAAAAAAATTATTTACTTTAGAAAAACAGTGAGGGTACAGAAAAGGGGAAAAGGGTTATACAACATAATTACATTTGTCAAAGACAAATCATGTAGTATACTCGGAGTAAGGCCCATTGTGAGAAGAAATTCAATGGGCTCTAGAAAGAGGCCCCAGGTGAGTGTTCTGCCTGTGGCTGGTGGGGCGGCGGAGGGAAGGAGAAAATAGAGGAAGGCAAGCGATGTTATTTCCTTCTGCTGGCAGGGCTGTCTCAAGTCATTTTACTGCCCCAAGTGGGTAGTATGGGAGGAGAGCGTCATGGTATTTTATTTATTTATTTATTTCATTAAATTTATATCCCACCCTCCCCATATTGGAGGCTCAGGGCGGGTACCAACATGTATATATCTGCAATTAATGCAGATTTACAATTTAAAACAACAACAATAATCAGTTTAAAACCATAAAATCACCAACCCTAATTCAATAACATCACTTGCATTTAAACAATGCCCCTCAACGGCAGATAGTGTGGCCCCAGTCTGACTTTCAGTATCTGCAGTCACTGGAGGGGAGGCCTAGTCACAATGAATGCCCACTGCCTCAACTAAAGGCCAGCTAAAAGGTATAGTTCCCTCCACTCCTGACTTACGTTGATTTGGGGCTATGCAGTGGCAGCTAAGGTAGAAAAGCACCTCCTCCTATGCCATGTTTTCTGGCTTCCAAGGATCTAGAAAGCAGTACCATAGCCAGTTACAGGGTTGCCAACTTTGGATTCGGAAATACCTGTAGATCTGAGGGGTAGAGCCTGGGGAGGACAGGGTTTGGGGTGAGGAGGCACCTCAACAAGGTATAATGCCATAGCGTTCACAGCCCAAAGTAGCCATTATCTCCAGGAGAGCTGATCTTGGTCATCTGGAGATCAGTTGTAATAGCTGGGAAATTTTCTGTAGGGGAAATGATGTGTCTGTGGCTGGGAAACACAGTGATTTCTGGGAGATCTCCAGGCCCCACAGAGAGACTGGCAACCTCAGTGAAGATTTAGGGGAAGATTGGTAGATTTATTTTACCTCAGGACACATTCAATTACTCCCAACAGCAACAGCAAACTGTTTAGAATGTTGGAGGCGAGGGCCAATCAGGCCGCATATGCAAACAACCTCTGTGTTCTGACTGATGGGGGGGGGATGACATGCGGAATGGAGTGTGAGAGAATCAGCCCACATATGCAAATGACCTTGAAAGGCTGGCCCAATCAGGCAGGTGAGTTGTTGGGATAATGGTTAGCCTTTTATTATATATATCTAGATAATGTATAGGATAGAGAATAATTTCCCTTTCATCCCATCTCTCCTTATTATAATCGAGTAGTCGGGACCCACGTTCTAAAATGCGCCCCCTTAGTGTTTGGACGGAAAAAATGCCACTCAGAAGACGCTACCTGCCATTGGCTGGGTGGCTGGGAGGGGAGGGAGCCAGTCATGCAGCCAGCGTCTTCTGAGCGGCCATTTTTCCCGACAAACAGTAAGGGGCCCATTCAGCCCAGCGGCGAACGGAGCCGGTAGGCTCCGTCCGCCGGCTTCCCCCCCCCAAACAACCACCCACGCAAGGCCGGGAACGGAGCCAGTAGGCTCCGTCCGCTGCCTCCCCTCCCAAACACCCACTCCAGGCCGGCGAACTACCGCCCCCCCCACTCCAGGCCAGAGAACAGCACCTGGAGGTCCCGTCCGCCGGCTTTCCCCCCCCAACCCATGGCCCACCCACCCATCTTACCTTTCTAGGGCCCGTTGTCTTCCTCCTCAACGGGCTTTACGGCTAGTTCATTATAATTTTAAAAGTAGTATCTATAAAATACAATAATTCTTATTTCTGTTGGAGTACAATTATATTCATCATTTAAGTTTTAAGTTTCAAACTTCATAACTAATCTATTGACTACACTGCTTTCATCATTACTACATATTCAATATAAAATATTTTTCCACTTCTACATATTTATTAGAACCTTTAATAGATAAGTAGTATATCATGGTGTAAAAGAAAGTCTATGTGTATCTCATACAGAGAACCCATTTATATTTGGGATATTACATTTGGAACAGATTTTAATTCTACTTATATTTCATAACTATTTATTTGTATATGATATCTTCTCACTTTAATTTTGTGTCCTGCTAGCCTAATACACACTCCATCTTTCCTCACATTTCATAATAGACCTGTTTCTCAAATAGGTTGTTAATTTTGCCATTACTGCATATTCAGCAAGTCTGTTTTCCCATAGAGCAGAATGGGAGCTCCGTGGTTGGCTCTCAGAGCTGCCAATCAAGCTATGGACAACTGCTTTGGGTCTTCTAGGGCTCTCCACAAGTTTACCCCCAGCACTGCCTAGGAATTGATTGAATCAGCGCCAGGCTGTCTGGAGAACAAACCACTCTAATGAACCAAATGAACCTCCACGGAAAAAGGCAGATCTTTTTTTGGATTCGGGAATGATGTGACCAAATGAATCAGTTCAAAATGAACCATGAATCAGCCTGGTACGTGTTCGAACTGCAGTTTGTTTCTTGGTTTGTATATGATATCCCTAGGTTCCATCTATGTCTTGACATTTCCAGCACTTTCCTTTGTCATTTTTATGTGGTTTCTCAATGTCTTTTGGAGTTATATACCATCTGAAAAATATTTTGTACCAATTTTCTCTTAGTGGCTGACTGTACATTTCATATCTTATTTCCATAGCCATTCCAATTGCTGCACAGATATTTGTTCTTTAAGGTTTTGCATCCACTTAATCATACATTTTGACTTGTTCATCTTCTGTTTCTAGCTGCAGTAAAATATTATATATCCATTATATCTCTTATAACTCCACCTTCAAAAGATCTCCTTTAGTCTTGAAACTAATTGATAATATATCAGCCATTGAATGTTTACACCTTCATCTTTAATATCTTGCCAAGACTTGATTTCCCCCCGTTTATCATCATGCCATAAGTTTAAAAAATCATTCTTATCATAATGAGCTTCTATTGGGGACATAAGCAAAGAGTGTGAAGGACTCAATCAATTCTGGTGTGTAAATTATATTCTCAAAAGTCCATCTCTGATTACATGATTTCTTTCTTGTGTTATCTTTTTAGTTGATTTCTTAATCTAGAAGTAATTGTGTAGGCCTTCATCAAGGTCTAGCCTCTCTGCCTCTTCTAAGGTAATGAACTCAAATGACAAGTGACCTCAGGAGTCTATATACCAGGCAACCTGACGTAAGTGGACACAAAGATGGATGCCAGAACTGGCAAGACCCATAATCATGCCTAGTCAGTGACCCTGGGAAGCACATGAGATCCTGTTCTGACAGCTGAACCCCCCCCACACACACACACACACACTGCCAACATCTTCATACTCCAGGCAATGGACTTGCCTTGCTCCATAACTACTTCTTTCAGCCTCAATCGCTAATCCTATCAATCACACCTCAGCCTTCTTCCCCACATTTCCTTGATAATGAAAAGTCCTGACTTTTATTTCTTTCCCACACCAAACCTAGGTGGCTCATCAAGCAGTATTGTTTCCATTTTGACTAGTTTAAATTAGCAATCTATTAGTCCTTCAACCACCAGAGAAGTAATCAGGAACCTAACCCAAATTGTACTTTGCATCTAGAAGAGAACCTCTGGTCTCTTTTGTCCACTCCTGGGAACTCTATACAGCATTTCCAAATTACACTGTTATATCCCTGATTAATCTAATTAATCCTTTGTTGTGAGGGAACCTGTGCATTAGCAAGGCCTCTGAAAACTTTTTGGGTATAACTAGCCCAGTGCAGCTCCAGTGTTTGTGTTCTCTTGGGCGTTTACCAACATGCATCCCCATTATATTTGGTCCTTCCTCTCCACAAAGCGCTGGTCATTTTGCCATCTCCCCTTCTTCACGGACGTCTTCAGGAAAGGTAGCTATCGCCTCATCCCCTGCTACTCTTCCCACTCCTCTATTTTCCATAGATCTTGGATGTGTGCATGTTCCATGTGTGCTCCTTGTGTGTGAAATCCCTTAATTTCCCTTCAATAAAACATTTTCTATTTTACCCTTGGACTGATTATTGAGAGCTCTCTTAAAGGGAAAGATCCCCGTAAACACAGGTAGCAGATCCTTGTTTAGTACCCTACCTTTCACTGAGGCCTGCCATTTAGCTAAATTACCCCAGAAATTGAAGGCAATGATTCAGTTTCTTAAATCTACACTGGTAGGGTAACAGTAGAAAAGAGGTAGATAAATGGTAGACTTTGGCAAATGGTGAGAATTCCTAGCAAATTAGTGTGTCGGGGGGGGGGGGGGGGGGGGGGAGAGTAAGACATACTGGCCCTTTGTAGACCTGTGACTTATTAAAAGACATAAAAGTTCAGTCATAAGTTTATTTGGGCTTTTGTTTTCAACTGGAAGTCTATGTCCATGATAGAATGGCTAGTCTGAATGGGGGCTGTTTTCACCCATTGGTGGTTCTGTCATTTTTCTATTTCATAATTTCTGCTTAATAAAATGCCTTTCAAACTGTCATGTTTGTAATGTACATATTAAGGCAATGACTGTAACAAATCTGATTTAATGCAATTCAATTTTCTAATAACCTTAATTATAATACAAATGATTCCTTACATTCTGGTAGATTTTAAGTTGAAACGTACTCAACAGAAGAGTTAGCTATTCTATCATATACACCAACTTCTGATTTAAAACAATGCCCAAAGTACATTCATGACTGAACTTTCATATCTTCTCATTTTAAACAAAATATTAGAAATTAAAAACAGATCACTGCACTTTTATGGTAGAAATCAATAAATATACTTTTGTTTAGCATGAATATTAAAAAGACAGTGATGACAGATTCTGAAGAAATTATACAGGGTTTCATTTGAAGTATAAGAATCTCTTACACACGGGGGAGCCAAAGTACTCTTCTGATTAACATGAAGAGTAACAATGATTTTTAGACACTATTTTAACATTATGGGAGCAGTTTATAGAACTTGAAGTAAAAAACTACATGGTTATAAAGCCATATATTACATGCAGCACAGTCTTTTAACTCATTGTCTGGATGTAAGGGTATTCTATGCTTCACTAATTTTGCTAGTCACGGTCATGAACACAGCAGATATACTTAGTGGAAAATTTTTAAATTAAACTAAGAGAATTCCTGTAGACTGTACCTGAAGGGATATTTTCATTTCCCAAGAATCCTTCAGTAGGATAAGAGCACACAAAACCAGAAGGGAGCAGTGGAACAGGCTGACCTTTCAAAATAAAGTACTTCATCTTGCCCTTTCTATTAACAGTATCACATACAAAAGATATTTGGGGTTCCCTGACTTGCAAGGATATCAAATATTCTTGTTATTCTATAACAGATGAAAAGTGACATGTGATGTATTACTAGAAACATCTATCATTGAAAAGTCAGGAGGGAAGTCTACAGCATCTTACACAAAATGATGCTGTAGAAAGGGTTCAGTTACCCTAAGGAAAACAAGCTCTTGCAGAAAGTAAAGACAATTAAGCAGCTACAAATGGGAAAGTCACTTCAGTTTAGAAGGGCTAGGCACGCCCCCTCCCCATCCCCAACTGCAAACTTAGACTCAGGAGGAGCCGGTTCAATAGCAGTCAGGAGGGTAAGCTACATTTACTAGCAGTAAATAACTGCATTTTTGTTACAGCTGCAATTGACAATCTCAACGAATCAGATTTCACAACCTCCCTGCACACCAATGAAAGTTAATCTCAGTATTACAAATTGAAAAGCATCAGCCAGAAGATTGAGTGGTTTGTTTAAAGTCACTCAGCAATCTTGACAGAACCACTTGATCATGTTTCCTAAAAGAGCTGAGTGTAGAGTATAATAGCTTGATGAAAGAAGCTATAGTGAATTCAGGTGGTAGTAGAGATTGTACTCTATCTTTAAATTTTAGTGCCTTCAAATTAGGACATTTTAAAAACACATTTGTAGCCTCTATTTAGTGTAATAATTATTTAAATTAATCTTTCCCCATAAAACTGTGATCCTGAATACCTTCCAGTCATTTCAGTAAGAGCCGGCACAGGCAAGTTGCAAGTGGGTCAAGCTGTTTGCTTTCATCTATCATCCTTTAAGGAAACTTTGAGATGTTATAAAACAAGCCTAAAATTAAGATGGCAAAATCAGCTAGCTCCATATGCATAATATTTTTTACTTCTCCAGGTCATTTATTTAATCACATATCACTTTGTCTCTGTAACAGGATAGAACAACAGTTTTGACTGAAAGCATGGAAGAGCCCTGGAGGACCTCGGACTTTTGTGTTCTCTCCCCTCTCCCTTGTGGTTTGATAATTAAAAAGTTCTACTTTTACAACTAATCACAATTTGTCATTACAGCTGGACCTCAAACTATGTTTTGTGCTCTTCACTACAAACCAGGATTTCAAATGTAATTTAATCTTGGTTTGAAGAAAACACAAGAAACCATAAGTTGAGCAGGGGAAACCATGGCTTGCTGCAAAAGCAGAATAACTACTGAGCCAAATGCAAGGGCAGGAGATGGGGGAGACAGTATACCTGCCCAAAGTTCTTGAAGGCTTGCTTCTGTAATGTGAAGTGCAGATTGTATATATATGGATAATTTAGGATTTTCTGGCACTGTCATCTCAACAATTATTATTTTTTAAATTGAAAGTGCATACATTCAGATCTGCTCAAACTGTCATCTTCAGCCTTACGTAGCTCAAGTGGCTGAAATATTTTCCGAAGCCTGATCACTGAAACTTCATGATATAGTGTATAGATGTAGGAAAATTTGGGAAACTACAGATCTTTGTCGTGGTCTCTGTGCTTTACACCAATGGGATCTAGTGCGCACGCGCTGAATCGATTGGTGCTGTAGCAAGCTCTTTTAATGGATTTTCGCGCCCAGCATGCGCAGGAACCCCACCGTGCATGCCCAGAGGGGGTGGGCGCAGACATCCCACCAGCCTAGCTTTTAGCTTCGTCTCACTGCTCTTTGGAGTTATTCTTCTAACTTGTTTTTCGCTTTCTGTTCGTTTTTAGTTGTTTCCTCTAAAAAAAACCCAAAACTTTATTTTCTTCTGAGGGGAATTTACCTCAGACCTTTGGGCCACCCCCCCCCCCAACCGGGTTTTTTTCCCACTTCTCTTCTTATGGAGAAGAAGTGGGTTTTTTCAATAGATGCAGACGTTGTGGTAGCAAACTTGCTCCTCCCGATTGCCACACCCTCTGCATTTTTTGCCTTGGAGAGTCTCACAGAGTCCTGTCGTCACTGTGCTCGCTTCTCCAACCAGACGAGGAAGAACCACACTGCGTGCCTTAAAGTGGCGCTGCTTGAATCGACCCTTGCTCCTGCCTCAGCGATGGAGGAGAGACCATCTACATCGACAGCTCCGGCATCGAGACCTGCCTCCGATGTTGACCGTCAGATACCAAAGCCCTTGACATCGAAGACATGATCGTCCGCCTCTACACCAATCAAGAAGGCTAAGGCAAGTACAGAGCATAAGTCCGTGAAGAAGGGCACCTCCAAGTCCCTTAAGGCAGTGAAGAAGGGGAAGGAAGCGGTGCCTGCACTGGGTGATGCCCCTATAGTGCCTCCCGCTCCACTAGCAGTATCGATATCGGAGGCCCAAGTCCCTCCACCGATACTGACTATCCATGTATTGGACTCCCCTGTCCACCAAACGGAGCCTCCTTACTCCGATATCGACACAGCAGAGCTCCTAAGTTACCAAATGAGTTCAGAGCTTTACCTCACTCCTTCGACTTTGTCAGCATCGATGATATCGGAAGCTCCCGACATTGATCCATGTCGGCACCGATATTCCTTATGTGACACGCAGCGTCACCCTCCACGTCTGCACACTCAGTCTGTTGATATCGACACCTACGACTACAGGGACAACTCCAACAGACATGCCACTACCGTGTCTCCCAGACGTCCACGGACCAGAAGTCGCTTGCCAAGAGTCTTCCTGCCCCCTCCTCCACCAATGGCGTGGGATGAAAGACAGTTGCGGTAAATGTATGGGGCTTATCCTCCATCCATGCCGTGGTTGACTCCTGCGGGCTATTCTAAGTGGGATCACTATTCATCTCGTTCTGCTCATAGGTCTAGGTCTCCTCACAAGTCGAGACCTTCAGCATCCCTGTCACGTCCTCCTGTAGTCGAGCCGTCCCATCATACCAAAACCTGTCATTCCTGTCATCCAAACAAAACCCGTAGTCTGTCAACAAGACACCTCGGTCCACACGGAACAACACGAGTCTTCTGATTTCATTGAGGAGGACTCAGATACGGAGGCTTCTGAGGCTCACACCTCTCCTGACCATGCATCTCCAAATCAGGATGTCGCGGAGGATTTACCTGTATCTCCATCTGACAACCTCACTTTGTACACTGATCTAGTAAAAAGAATGGCCCACTCTTTAGGCCTCTCTGTTGTCCAACAACATCTGTAAGCAATGGATTAACTTTACGATATTGTACAGCTGGATACATCTTCCACCTTGGCATTGCCTATGTCCTCAGTTCTTTTACATGCAGCAAAGTCTCCATGGCTCAAACCTTCATTCGCTACTGTTTCCACAAGAAAACTGGACCACATGTACAGGGTCCAAGAGTCAGAGGCCAAGTTTCTAATCTCACACCCTCAGCCAAACTCCATGGTTATAACGTCTTCCTCAAAATCCAAGAAAATGCATTCAACGCCTTCGGATAAGGAAGGTAAAAAATTAGATGCATTCGGCAGGCGCTTTTATTCCACGGGCGCATTGGGAGTCAAGGCCACTAACTACTTGGCCTGTATGAACCGGTATCAGTATACTCTCTGGGAACGGTTCTCAGAGCTACTCAGCCATCTCCCAGACGATAAACTTCAAGCAGCCAGACTCTTGCAAAAGGAAGGCATGGTGTTGGCAAAACAACAGCTCAACACTACCAAACATGTCCTCGAGGCATCTTCAAGAACCATGGCTTCTGCAATAGCTCTCAGGAGACATTCCTGGTTTTGCAACACTACACTCCCATTAGACACCAGATCGTATGTGGAAGACCTCCCCTTCGATGGCCTGGGGCTTTTCAATGCAGCAACTGACTCTACTCTACAAGAGTCGGATAAGAGCATCAAAGTGTCTCAAGCGCTAGGTGTCTCATCCTCTGTGAGGCAACAATACCGCCCCCGCACCTGGTCCAGGTCCTGGCAGAGACGCACCCCAACTCATCAGTCTCCGGACACAAGGTGGAAACCGAGAACGTCTTTGGGAGGCCAAAAACCCGCCTACCAAAAGCCAAAGTTCGGTTCCGGAAAACAAGTTTCCTGCACCAAACAGCCCAAGCCCTCCAAGCAGGGTTTTTGACTTTCCTGTCACCGAGTCAGCTCATACCCGTCTCTTTCCTTTTATCCATGCCTGGTGTCTCATAACCTCAGATGAGTGGGTCCTGTCCATCTTGACCCAAGATTACAAAATTCAGTTCCATCAGAACCCCAACACTCCGGTTGTCATCTCAACGCCCTCTTCCCCACCTCTCCTCGAGGAGGTGGCCATCCTTCTGCAGAAGGGAGCCATCGAGAGTGTACCACCACACCTACAAGGGATGGGATTTTACTCCCGATACTTCACAGTCCCGAAGAGAGACGGAGGCCTTCGGCCCATATTAGATCTCAGGGAACTGAACCGTTGTGTGACCTACCACCGCTTCCGCATGGTCTCCCTACAACAGATCATGCCACTGCTTTGCAGACACGTCTGGATGGCCACACTAGACCTCCAAGACGCATATTTCCACCTTACCATCCACCTCTTCCACCGCCAATACCTACGCTTTGCAATTGGCCAACACCACTACCGATATGCGGCCCTTCCATTCGGCCTTTCCAGTGCCCCGAGAGTTTTCACAAAGACCATGATTGTGGTTGCAGCTTTCCTACGTCTCCAAGGGGTGACCCATACATAGACTATTGGCTTCTGGTGGCTCCTTCACAACACGCCCTAGTCTCGAACGTAAAAGAAACTCTGTCACTACTGGACAACCTGGGCCTTAAGGTCAATCAACAAAAGTATCACCTGTGTCCTGTCCAGCGAATAAATACATCGGCGCTATCCTGGATTCAAACACATGCATGGCTTACCTACCTCCAGACAGGACCACAGACATCATTTCCCTAGCCACCGTCATCCGTACCCAACCCTCCATCACCGCCTTCCAATTTCAGAGGCTGCTTGGTCTCATGGCTGCAACTACGTTGGTTCTCGTCTTTGCAAGACGCAAAATGCATCCCTTACAACTATGGTTTATTCGCAAATACGACCTGTCGAAGAATGCACACACTGTCGTCCTATCCCCTCCTCCCAGCATACAGGACTCTTTACTATGGTGGACTGTCCCTTCGAATCTCCTTCAGGGAGCGCCCTTCCACCCTCCGTCACCAGAGGTCACCATCATGACCGATGCTTCCCTGACGGGGTGGGGTGCACACTCCATGGGCCTTTCTGTTGGAGACAAGTGGAACACACATACGAGGAACTGTCACATAAACTTCCTCGAACTCCTGACCATACAATACGCTGTAACCAGTTTCCTCCCCTTAATCAAGGGAAAATGTGTCACGGTCCTAATGGACAACACCACAGTGGTATCCTACGTCAACAGACAGGGGGGCACTGTCTCTCTACGCCTCTGCACCCTGGCAATCAATTTGTGGGAGTTTTGCATCACCAACGGCGTATTCCTCGTGGCCACTCACATTCCTCTCACATTCCAACGGCGTATTCCTCGTGGCCACACACATGAACGTGGAGGCCGACCTTCTAAGTCGAGCAGGACTCAGCCTTCACGAGTGGGGGATGAACCCAACGTACCTACTCCCACTCTTCCACAGGTGGGGAGCTCCCCAAGTCGACATTTTTGCCACAAGGATCAACAAAAAGTGCCCTTTTTTCTGCAGCCGAGGAGGCAACAACTGCAATCTCTGGGAGATGGCCTCCTTTATCCTTGGTCCTCGACACATCTGTACCTGTTCCCCCCCTTACCTCTGCTTCTGAGAGTGGTCCGCAAAATACTCAAGGACAGCGCCAATTGTATCCTAATAACACCATGGTGGCCAAGACAACCTTGGTTTTCAACGGTCCTCGATTTATCCCGGGGGATATACCATCAGTTCCTCCCCGGCCCCGGACCTACTCCTTCTCTCAGACTCCCCCGTCCTACATCACAACATACCTCAGTTGAAACTGACGGCATGGCAGATAACGTCGCAGGTTTCTCCTCCCGTGTAGTGAACGTCCTTTTAAATTCCAGGAAGCCTACTACTCGGAAGTCCTACAACTATAAATGGAGAAGATTCTGTTCTTTTCTGGGTGATGACACCCCCTCGAGCCACCTCAGCTGGCCTCAAAAGAGTTTTCCATTTCCTTCTCTCCTTAGCTGACTTGGGACATTCCCACTCTTCGTTAAGAGTTTACTTAGCCGCTCTGTTGGCTTTTCATGTTCCTGTTGACTTTGTTTGCACATCCAATTTCCAAAAGTTTTTTAAAAGGTTTGCTTCACCTTTACCCTCCTGTCAAGATTCCAGTCGCTCCATGGGACCTTCCTCTGGTTCTACTCCAGCTCACGAGGAAGCCCTTCGAACCACTCGCAACATGCGAACTCAAACTCCTAGCGTGGAAAACGGCCTTTTAAACTGCCATTACCTTGGCCAGGCAAGTGGGAGAAATATTGGCTTTCTGACACGATACACCTTATCTGTCCTTTCTGCCAGATGGAGTCCGCCTCGTCCCGGATATCTCCTTCCTGCCGAAGGTGGTGTCAGAGTTCCACCTGCAGGTGGAGGTATTCCTGCCTGACTTCTTCCCAAACCCAACGTCAGTGGAGGACAGATTACACACCTTGGACGTGAAGCGGGCTCTCCTGTTCTACCTCAGTAGAACACACCCAACTAGACGAGACTCACAACTATTTGTCTCATATGCTGGGTACGCGCATCATGGCCCAGCGCCTGTCAAAGTGGATTGTAGGTCTAATCCATCTATGTTACCTACTCGCCAAACAGCCATTACCTGGCCATATCAGGGCTCATTCTACCAGGGCTGTCGCAACTTCCACTGCCTTCCTCCAGGGAGTACCACTGCAAGACATTTGCAAAGCTGCTACGTGGGCCACGCCTAACACCTTCATCAGGCACTACGCCCTAGACGTCCGTACCAACACCAGTAACAACGTGGGACATCACATTCTGTCTTCGGATAAGCAGTAAAAGACCTGCCAGCACCCTCCTCCAGGTAGGCTACTGCTCACTAATCTCCCATTGGTGTGAAGCACAGAGACCACGACGAAGATAAGCAGGTTGCTTACCAGTAACTGGTGATCTTCGAGTGGTCATCGTGCATTCACACCACCCGCCCTCCTTCCCCGCTGCTGTCAGCTTCTACATTTTTGAATAGGGTTGATTTGTGGCGGTTTGTAGGAACTGGCGGGATGTCTGCGCCCACCCCCTCTGGGCATGCGCGGTGGGGTTCCTGTGCATGCCCGGGGGGCTGGGCACGAAAATCCGTTAAAAGAGCTTGCTACAGCACCCATCGATCCAGCGCGTGCGCACTAGATCTGTGAATGCACAGATGACCACTCAAAGATCACGTTACTGGTAAGCAACCTGCTTTTCTCCCTCCAGCTAGGATGCCTGCTACTATTAAAAGTCTGTGTAATGCAGCTGCACTCGTCTCATACACAGCAATTCATGTCTATGTGTCCAGAGTCAAACTCTACTCTCTTAGACTTATCCAAGAAGAACTGGGGTGCACGTTGCCCCAGATGGCAAGGTGATGGGGATCCACTCCATATTCGCAGCTTCTTAAGGGTTTGCAGACTTGTTGGATGAAGATGGAAACTGCAGAGATGTCTGGCACTGCCTTCATCTCAAAGAGGATACTTCCATCCAGCTGGCAAGGGGAGGCATGATCACCTATGATGAGATCAGCTGGGTCAGGATCCTTTCATTAGCCAGGGTAGGGCTCTTCCTCCCAGGGACTTTCCCAGGTGATGTTGCTTACTGTGACAAGGTGAGGGCCAGATCTGGCCACATGCCATTACAAGGCGGAGCTCCTAAAAAAGAGCTCAGACAGCCAAGGAGGAGATGGGCAGCTGGATAATCTCTGACAGCTGAGAGAAACCAGCCAGGAGAGCCAAACAGAGAGTAAATGGAAGTGACTGAACCTCTTCCCTCACTCTTCCTTTGCTCGCCCTGAGGCTGCCTCTCCTAGGGGAGCAGAACTCTGGAGGGCACCGTAGCCCCAGAGGGGACCCTCAGTTCACCACTAAGCCCACACTAAGTTCACCACTTAGCTCACACTGACAAATGAACAAGCAGCCATTGAACTCCCACGCCATGAAGTTGCCAGCTGCAAAGCAACTACAGAAGTCCCATCAGATTTTGCTTAGGTAAAGTTCCTGTTGCCCAAATTCTACAAAACATTATCCTGTAGCCAGTATCTGTACTATTTACTACTACATTTGGTGATAATGCATTAAAATAGATATATATACGTGCTAAATGTTAAGATGTCAAAATCAGATACTCTCAGTTTGGGAAATGTTAACTGTCTAACGGTTAATCCTCCCTTTCCAGATGTAGTCTTTGATTGTGTTTCAAGAGTACAATTGTGCAAATTGCATTCTATTTTCTAAATAACTGAGATATGTTAAACAAGCAGTGTCTTTATAAGAGGAATGTACTACAAAATTAGCTCTAGATAAGGGTATTAAGATACATTAAATCTTGCTCATGAGAATCTTTAATGTGTAACTGATTCTTTTAAAAATCTTCTAAGTCAACATGCTGGCCCATTATATAGAAGGGTTGTGACACTTCACTTTAGTGCGTGTGCGTGAAGAAGTTAACTGAAATAACTCCACTTAGTGTTCAAGAGAGCAATGTAATGAAATCTGTTTGCTGTGCTAGCTGTCTCCAGATTGGGCTGTAATTACACCACAGAAGGAAGAAAGGTAGCTGAGTCTCAATCTGGATCATTTATGTAAACTCAGCCTTCTTGTCAACGATGTTCTCAGATTGCAAGCATGCAAACCACAAAAATCATCTCCTATGAACAAAATAGAGACAGTGTCAGATTGCAGGCTTCTGATATACCTTGTATTCTCTCTGTAATTGGACTTTAACATTTGACACAGTAAGGTTAAAAAACTTCTCATGTAATATACATCTATTCAGGGAATGAAATCCTGTACTGGGGGGAGGATGGGAGGAGAACAATCTTTTATTCCCCTGGTTTGATGCAAAGTTGTATGAAGAAGTACTTATTCAGCCTGAATGATAACAAAATGTAAAAATCTAGGAAAACACAGCAGAAGCTCTTTTCAGAAAAGACTGCTACAGAAAAGGCATAGTCTCAAAAGTGTGTTCTTTGAATCAAACTGAAGACTTCACATACATTTGCTGTTTTATCCAGAATTATATTTTTATTCATAAAGCTCCTGCCATACCTGATGCTTTCTCTCCACAAATCTGAAAAACTCAACACATCAGGCACAAAGTAATTTTATATTTAAATACATAAACAACAGAGTGCGAAGAGGCATGGCTGAATATAGTCAGATAAAAAGAGCCCCCCCCATTCATCGAGCTGCCCTTCATGTTGATGAATTGGTACATTAATTCTGGATTTAAACAGCTCTCTCTCTAGCAGATTTAGAAAGCATTCCTTCCGACACCTGCAGCTTCATGCCCCCCTCTGTCTTCTCTAGTGCAGGAAAACCACAGGCCACCACACTGGCGCCATCCCTGGCTATGTCCAATCAATAAGGACTTATTTCCTGTCCATTTGCTGAGGTCACAGAAGCGAGTCTCATTAATTATTTCTACTGGTGCAGCCTCAAGTGTGCTTCTGGCATGACAAGCGAAAACTGTTTGACCTTTTTTCCCTAATTTTGTTTGTAGCAGTTCCGAAGGATATATGTTCATTCGGGAAATGTGGTGAGTGGAAGAGAAACAATTTTTTAGGGCCACTAACACATTAAGATGCGAAGTGATGGCATATTTCAACTTTTGCAACTATTATCTGTTATTCAGCAGATGAACGGTAATTTTTTCTTTTTCCCCCAACTGCATCATGAAAATCTTGTCACAGCATATACAATGTTTTCTAAAGCAGATCTGGCCTCAGAGGGAGGGAAGCACTCCAGAGCCTCCAGTGCTCTGTTTCCATGGAAACGACATAGGTCAATAGCTGAAGTCACACCTTTGCCAGCCTTGATTGCATCTTGCAACTGTTAGAAAACACATGCACAATATCATCAATTTTGACAGAAATAACTGTATGCAGCATTATGAATGCCACAAAGGGCAGTTAAGCTAAATAACAATAACAAAATAAAATAAATAACAAAAATAAAACACAAAATTCCTCCTTTGGTACTCCTGTATCAATGAAAACTCCAATCAATTTAAATTATCCTTCCCGACAGACATAAACCAAAGATGAATGTAACTGAAGTATACCCACATGTGTATGATTCTCTGATATGGCTTTGCCCTAAGTAATACTCTTATATTTTGAAGGAATTTATAAAATACATTTTAATTGAATTTCAGAACCAACAAAGCATGTGCATTCCTTTTTTTTCATTTTGTATAAGCCTCAGCAAGGTAATTTTTTAAACATAGTATGAATATCTGGAATAGACATTTCAAAACTAAATTTTCCAGGATGCGTACAACAGTCAACTGCTTTACTCTGAAGGACCAATCTTTTTGCTCTTTGACCTTAATAATATGAATTAGGAGGAAAACGGGTTTCATCCCAAGTGGGTGATCCACCAGACACTGCCACTGTGTAATCTCTATATATTCAAAGGAGGAATCACACAGGCTTCTAAAAGAAACAGTATAGTATTGTTTTCCTACAGACTGCTCATTGGAAGGTCTTTGGCCATCAAAGGTCACACAATTCTAAGGAATTAAGAAGGTGACAGAAGGTTTCAGGTATCTATCTGGAGCTTTTTATGGGCAAGACACCACTAGAATCAACCACCTCCAATTACTACTGATGCAACCAGAAAGTTAAGTATGTTTAATTTGTTCGTTAAAATAAGAGCCTTTCAAGTGCTTATCTTTACCTGGACTGTGACTTATATAAATCTTCTACCGTTACAGTGTATTATGGAATCACTATCTCTTCCCTATTGACAAAATGCTATGGACATGTATGCCTGTGCAACAACAGATACCAGAGTACTAAGCAGCACATCCTTATGCCTCTGGTTGCATTCAAATACCACAACAGACTATAGTTTATAAGCACCAGTTAGTGATGAAGTCCAAAAGCAGATGGTACAAAAACTATGATTTGTTTTTTGGAACTCAGCAGCACAAATTCATAATTTAAACAAACCTCAGTTTATTGTGATGGCTGAATGTAGACACCATACATTCCCTTCCATTGCTTTTTGAATACCTGGTATGTAGGTAATGCACCCAAGTTTTTTCATACATCAAGTAACCTGAATTGCCAACTGGGACAAGGCAAAAAGGCCAGACTCCTTGACTGTGATCAGGAACTGTTCTCACTTAACATAAAATTTAGTTCTACCCCATGCTTATGTAAGTAAAATGGAAGACAAGATTAATAAATGGGCTTTCTCTGTGGCACACAAAAGAACACACACACACACAGAGAGAGAGAGAGAGAGAGAGAGAGAGAGACAGAGAGACAGAGAGATAAAGAGAGAATTCTCCAACAGTATTTAAATGATACACTTTCCCATAAAATGACACAGAATGATATGAAAATAACTTGAGAACCAGAACACAGCTGTGAGAACCATTTATTTTATGTAGGCATTTACTTACCTTCATATATAATGAATGTTATCTAAACATGAAACTTGAGTAAGTTCATTATGTATATTTGAGGATGAAATCAGTTCCTAGCGTGGCATAGTACTTTAGCGTTCATGTTCCAATTCATAAAAGTTTTATTTTCCACATTACTTAGTACTGTACTTCTGGGGAAATATGTTTTTTTATGATATGCAAGTATGCAGCTCCATTAATTAAGCATTCTCTCAAAGTGTATAAAGCCTATCATACCACCCAATAAGGCTAGAATTAAGTGGAAATGGCCACTTATACTATTGCTGTTTGCTATTGTGTGCATTCAGACTTTGCAACGATGTGGATGTTTTGCTGAATCTGAGAAGGCTCTTTTATCAGAGGTAGGATGGCAGAGATATCACTTCTGAGAAGGTGCTGGGGCCAGCTACCAACCCGTAACTTAATGTTCTTCGGAAATCTGAGGCAGTCAGTAATTGCTCTCCCTAAACAACCTTAGGTTGAAATACATCCTATTTGTATTTCCTAATTTTTACATGACCCAAGATACCTGACGTAAGACAGTAAACTATCATAAAAAAAACTCTGAAAATCAATTAAAACAACCCGGCAACGCACCCTTGACCTGGATAGCCCAGGCAAGCCCAATCTCATCAGATCTCGGAGGCTAAGCAGGGTCGACTCTGGCAAGTACTTGGACGGGAGTCTTTCTTGAAATACCAGAGGCGGGAGGTGGGGGCAGGCCTTATTCAGCCACCTCTCTGAATATTCTCCAGACCCCCAGTAGGGATCAGTCACCAGAGGTTGCCATGACTTCCACATGCACATGGATACTCCATCGCAACTATCTCAGTGCCAACATGAGCTATATAGCCACAAATCAGTCCCCAGTATGCGGATGACACCCAGTTCTACCTGTTGTTGGGCGGCTGATCCGACTCCAAACCAGAAGACCTAGACCGGGCATTACAAGCCGTGGCTGGTTGGCTTAGGCTGAGCCGGCTGAAATTGAATCCGACGAAGACAGAGGTCCTGTGCCTGAGTGGGAGTGGCCCGAGGGTAGGGATCCTGCTTCTGACCTTCGATGGGGCACCACTGGTGCCAGCACTGGAGGTTAGGAGTTTCGGAGTGCTCCTAGATGCCTCATTAACAATGGAGACCCAGGTAGCAGCCACTGCCAAGTCAGCCTTTTACCACCTTTGGCTGATTAGGCAGTTGGTTCCCTTCCTTGAACGCAATGACCTGGCAACAGTGATCCATGAGATGGTCACCTCGAGACTGGATTACTGTAATGCCCTCTACATGGGGCTGCCCTTGTCGCAAATCCGGAAGCTGCAGCTGGTGCAAAATGCCACAGCCAGGCTGTTGATGGGACTCCCTATTCAGGAGCACATCCAGGCTGTGCTAAAGACATTGCACTGCCTATAGCATACCAGGTTCGCTTTAAGGTGCTGGTTCTTACCTTTAAAGCCCCTTATGGCCAGGGACCTACATACCTGAGGGACCGCCTTTTCCCATATGTACACCAGAGAGCACTGCAATCAGGAACCCAGAACCGGCTGGCTCTCCCGAGCTCTAGGGAAGCCAGACTGGTGACAACTAAGGCCAGGGCTTTTTTGGTGGTGGCTCCAATCTGGTGGAATGAGCTCCCAGAAGAGACCAGGGGCCTGCGGGACATTTCATAGTTCTGCAGGGCCTGTAAAACAGAGCTCTTCCACCAGGACTTTGGAGCCGCCACCACTCGTACCACCACTCGCACCATCATTACCACTACCACCACTACCAACAATTGACATCTTATGTTGGTAGAGCCCTGATCTGCTGGATCCCTTCATTACCGCCTGAGCTAATCACCCTAGATAGCCGAAAAAGATCAAAGAGTTAACTGTAAAACGAGGAACTAAACTTGCTAGCACTTTATTATGTTTGATTTTAACATTGTATTATATTAATTGATGTTGTGATTTTATGTACACTATTGGAATATTATTATTTTTTTGTAAGCTGCCCTGAGCCGACCTTGGCTGGGAGGGTGGGATAAAAATCTAATAAATAAATAAATACCTACCAAACACAGGAAAGCGAACACACCAATTGGGTATATTTTCTCAAATACTTTCAACCACCTTCCAGGTATCCACAGCCCCAACTTCCCATCCAACCACAGACAAAAACCTATCTCTAAAGTAACTTAGTCAACAAACCATCCGCTTCAGTCATCCTCTTTGTTTCCCCAGCTCTCATCCAGAGTCTCACTCTGACCCAACCCAACCCCCAAAGCCCAAAAGCCTTGATGTCATCTAGATTTCAGCTCTCCATACAAAAAAAAAAGAAAAAAAAGATGCACAGCTCTTACTAGGACATCCAATATCTATCGTCATAACTTGCTTTTTTTTTTAAAAAAAGCAAACTTTAATTGATTTGTGGTCAAGGAACTAACTACTGCATTACGTGTTTGCAATGTTATGTGCTGCGTTTTCTAAATTTGTTTTCTCCTGTGGGGAACCTTCTGCCTTGGCAAGTGCTGATGTTCAGACTACCAAAATGTTACCTTGAAATGGTGGCAATACACTTCGTAGCTAATAGATTTATTTTTCAACCTTTGCTGCTGGAACATTTCAACATTAGTTGCTATAGATTTGATCAGTGTTTGCAGCTGAGCATGTCAACATCTTCAGTTATCCTATCTAAATGGCAAATGGACAAGCATTTACTTTATATGCTATATTTTATACATATTTATACATATATTGGCTATAATGACACAGGTCTTCCTGGCAAAACATTATTTAGCAACCTAACTTTAGTATTGTAATATTAGAACTGTGCTCACAAAATGACACTTTATGCTTTTATTCGGACCACGGAGTATTCCTAGAAAGTTCTAATGCCAAAGGAAGACATTTCCACAAGACTGAGAATTTGTGAAAAATGGAATATAAATACTTACGGGGGGGGGGGGATGAATTTTTTTAACATGACATGAAACAATTTCATATTTCATAGTTAATATATTTATACACTCGGCTCCAGTTTTTCAGAAGGAGCTAAAGAAAAAGCTTGCCAACCCAGTTAAGTATATTTATCTGTAAGAGAGCATTTGTTTTCAGCGTCACTTTCACATAAATGTATTTAGTTCATAGCTTGATGTCCTAATCCTACCGATACACAAAAGCACAGCTTGAGGCTAGCACTGACACAGCTCCCATTGTGTTCTACACTATGCTTGCCCAACTGTTTTGCTACCTATCAGTTGCAATCCCACTGTAAATGTTTACTATAATATACTACATACCTAATGCTCTGGTGGCCAAAACTCCTCAAGAGTTCAGTGTTCCTTGTTGTACTGGTCAGAGGAGATACATTCAGAATAAAACATAAAATTTTGGGTTCCATATTCTGGTGGCAAAAAAATTATTTTGAAAGACAATTTTTTAAAGAATATTTTAAAACCCTGGATATTAATGAAATATTATTGCCAAAACTGTAACAGATACCAGTATTGAATAACTGTAGTTGTCCTTTGCCAGAAAAATGTGTTAGATACGAGACTCGAGGCAGCAGGTGAACAGTGATAACAGCTTTATTGAACACGAAGTCAGAAGAACCAGAACGAGACAAACTATGGAGCAACAGGCTCCTTTTTAAACAGTCCAGGCTTGGCAAGCCACGCCCACATGTCAGATAAGGTCCAATCAAATACAGTACATAAAGACCAATCACTTTGCTTCCCTCCAGAACTTCCTTTTTTCTGATAGGTCGGTTTACAATATCTTTGCCAGACTCAAGCTCATACATTCTGTTTCCATACATAACAATCCTTCCCCCTAAGATGAGACAACCCTTGAACAGTCATAATCCTTCAAGTAAGCAGGACGCTGCTTGACCCATTGGGATCATCTTATATTTACTGTTGATCGGGTAGGAGGAAGAGCTTCGGGCTCCCTGTGAGTGAGCTTGGTTTGATTCCTTATGGGACTGAGTGTCCGTGGCCGATTCTCATAGTAGTGGCTCTGCTCGCCCTCGACTATGCCTTAGGGTTCCAGTGCTTGGAAGCCCTCAGTCTGTTCGGAGTCCGGAGACTTAGACAGTCAGGTACATCGGCCACCTGGGGAAGGGAATCAGGGACTGAGTCAGCCCACTGCTTGCGCAACTGATCCACATGGTGCTTCATTACTCTACCATCATTTACCTTCACCATATAATGGCGGGACCCGAGGACTATGCCTGGTAACCACTTGTGTCCGCTACCGTAGTTCCTTGCATACACACTCTCCCCTTCAACAAAGACCCGGGGTTGGTCAGTGGGGTCACTGTTTGGCGGCCTGGCTAATGTTAAGTCCGGGTGCATCCGGTTTAACAGTGTCGTTAGGCGCCGACCCATTAGCAGCTCCACCAGACTCCGCCCCGTCACGGAGTGCGGCGTGACATGTTGGTGCAGTAGGAAAGATGCCACCTTCTGGCCCCAATTTCCCTGCACCAAATGGCCCAAAGTATCCTTAGTGGTCTGCACCATTCTTTCGGCCTGCCCATTGGTTGCTGGGTGGAATGGTGCAGATGTGCTGTGGGCAATGAGGTTTGCCGCCAAAAACTCTTTAAATTCCGTGGCGGTAAAACATGTCCTTGTTGTCAGACACCAAGGTGTCTGGCAACCCGTGCATTGCGAACAGATGACGCAATACATTAATGACTGTTAACGCAGTCATTTTTGCTGTGGGGACCACCTTCAAGCCACTTAGAATAGGCGTCTAGAATGATGAGGAAAACGTGGCCCTGGAATGGGCCAGCAAAATCCACATGGACCCGGGACCAGGGGCGGTGACACTTTTCCCATGGGGTTATCGGTGCATATGGAGGATCAGGCCAAGACAACTGACATTCCTAGCATTTCTGGACCAAGGACTCTATGTCCGCATCAATCTTTGGCCACCAGAAATACCCTCTGGCCAGTCCCTTCATATGCACGATGCTGGGGTGGCATTTGTGCAGAGCCTCTAATACTTGGTCCCGTAGCTTAGGGGGAACCACCACCCTGTTACCCCAGAGTAAGCATCCCCGGTGCACAGATAATTCATTTTGCCATGATGCAAATGGCTTGAAACAGTCATCGACATGCTCCACCGGCCACCCCCTCCATCCCCAGTTCTCAACCCTGGTGATGGTGGGGTCCCGGGCGGAGGCGGTCGCAACAAGGGCCATTACCTCGAAAGCCGGTGCAGGGTCATTGTCCGGTTTTGGCAGGGGGCAGCAGTTGAAGGCGTCGGCATGCCCCATGTTCTTTCCTGGCCAGTGCTCCAGGACATAGTCATAGGTGGATAAAAATACTGTCCAGCGCAACATCCATGCAGACAAGACGTTGGGCATCTGGCGGTCAGGTGCAAAGATCCCAAAGAGGGGCTTGTGGTCCGTTGCCATTACGAACGGTCTTCCATACAAAAAGTCATGGAACTTTTTTACACCGGCCACTAGTGCCAACCCCTTATCGATTTGGGCGTAGTTCCTCTTGGCCGGGGTGAGTGTCCGAGCAATCAGCGCTTCCCTGCCGTTTGCAAGCACATGGCTCAACACAGCCCCCACCCCATACGGGGACGCATCCGCCACCAACACCAATTGCTTGGATTCGTCATAGTGGGTCAGGACAGCATCGGATGACAACAACGATTTAATAGCAGCAAAAGCCCGGTCGTGCTGAGGGCCCCACTCCCACTTCGCCCCCTTGTTGAGGAGGCGATGCAATGGTTCGGCTATCGACGCCTTATGTGGCAGGAAGGTGTGATAGAAGTTCAAAATTCCTAAGGAGGATTGCAGTGCCTTCTTAGAGCCAGGCTTCAGGGCATTTTGGATGGCCTGTACCTTTCCTTCAGTAGGGTGGACACCGTTAGCGTCGATTTGGAACCCCAAGAGTTCTACGCTGGGTACTCCCAAATGACACTTGGCCTTTTTTACTTTCAACCCAGCCTCTTGGAACTGACGTAAAACGGACCTGAGGCGTTCTGCCAGTTTGTCCGCGGACCGGCCGGCAATCAATACATTGTCGAAATAGGGGACCACCCCTGGCAGGACCCTTAACAAGCCCTCCATTAGGCCTTGGAATATGCCTGGGGGCACATTTATGCCAAACTGCAAGCGATTAACCCTGAATGCACTCCTGTGCGTGACAGTGGTTTGTGCCATGGTGGCCTGGGGGTCTACTGGCAGCTGCTGATAAGCTTGCGCCAGATCTAATTTGGCAAAGACTTTACCCTCCCCTAATGATGCCAGCACATGACTAATTACGGGGACTAGATAAGAGAGCTGCTGCAGAGCCTTGTTGATTGTGCATTTGTAATCAGCACATATTCGGATAGACCCGTCAAGCTTTACTGGTGTCACGATAGGGGTCTCCCATTTTGAGTGTGACACCGGTTCAAGCACACCTTGAGACACGAGCTTGTCCAGCTCAGACTCTATATGCGGTTTTAGAGACATCGGTACCTTGCGATACTTAAGCCGTATAGGCGCTACAACAGGATCTAGGTCAAACGTTACAGGTGGCCCCCTATACATTCCCAGCGTACCATCAAAAACATCTGCAAATTCCACATACAGTGAATTCAATTTATTTGCAGTGACTTGGTTAATACCACTTATAGCAATTCCGAGGGCCTCAAACCAGTCTAAGCCCAACAGGCTGGCTCGGCGCCCCTCGCCAACAAGGAGACTCAGAGACTCCTTGAACCCTTTGAATTGTACCTCAAATGTGGCTTCGCCAGCCACAGGGATGCGCCTTCCCTGAAAATCGGAAAGGTGGATGGTGCTCGGCTGCAAACGCCGATGGCTCCATCGTGGAAACAAACGTTGCAAGGTTTCAGACGACATGACGGTCACTGACGATCCTAAGTCGACCTCCATCTCGCACGATACGCCATTCAGCAAGACGGTGACGTGGATCTTTTTCTTTGCTCGCGATCTGGTCCTCAGGATGGTCGAAGGGCAGGAGCAGCAGTTGGTCAGATGGCAATCTGTAGACCTCGCGTTGTCCTTGCCTTGAACCCAGGGGTTTTCATGAGGAGATGACGGTGCTGTCTTCTTCCTCTGGGCCCTGCAGACTCCGGCCAAATGGCCTCACTTGTCACAGGACCAGCAAACGATGTCCTTTGCCCAGCATCGATTCCGCTCGTGATCTCTGCCACATCCGGCACAGGTTCGCCTCGGTGCAGTTTTCACTTGGGTCCGCTTGGGCCTCAAAGTACGAGAATGGTTGATGTCATCACGCTCACCATCAGACTCGCTTGTTGATTCGTGGTGTACAGCCTTGTTGGCCCCCTGTTGGATTGAAACCAGGTTTTGATGCACTTCTTGGGTTGCTTTCTCAGCAGCCTCAGTGGCGACAGCCTCGGAGTAGGCCACAGCATAGGTGAGAGCTGTTCGTGCGAACAATCGTTGCTGTAAGTTCTCGTCCCTCATGCCACAGACGAGTTGGTTGAGGAGAGTTTCCTCGAGGTTGGCGAAGTTGCATGAGCATGCAGCCTTCTGCAAGGCTGATACGTACTCAGCAACCGTCTCGTTCGCGGCCTGGGATCGCTTATAGAATGCGCGTCAACTAGCAATCTGCGAGGGTTGCGGTGCGAAATGCCCCTGCAGTTTCAGTTTGAGTTCAGCCAGGGACACGGTTTTGAT
Organism: Gekko japonicus; assembly: GCF_001447785.1. Lineage (NCBI taxonomy): Eukaryota > Metazoa > Chordata > Lepidosauria > Squamata > Gekkonidae > Gekko > Gekko japonicus. The sequence goes on along the minus strand of NW_015168132.1, from coordinate 72,938 downwards.
TTCAGCCGGGGTGACCAGGGACCGGGCGACATCAAAGACAGCCCTTCCGCAGGAGCTGAGAAGCGTCACCTTCTGCTGGTCCTCACCCTCGATCTGGTTAGCCTGGAGGTGGAACTCGAACCTGGTAAGGTAGGAATCCCAGTCCTCGAGGTCGGGTTCGAATGCCTCAAACCGTGGGTTGACGGCCATCACTGCTCTTTGTGCCGGCACTGGCACAGGTGCTGCAGCTGCTTGATCAGCTGGTTCTCGTTCTTCCTCCCGGGGTCCCTCGGGGGCTTCTCAGTCATCTGCCGTCCTGGCTTCG
>NW_015168132.1:65835-72421 GCF_001447785.1 Gekko japonicus | reverse complement strand
AAAAGGATGAAGAACCAGCTTCTTTTTAAAACTTGGAAAGCCACACCCACATGTCAGATAAGGTCCAATCAAATACAGTACACTTTGCTTCCCTCCAGAACTTCCTTTGTTCTGATAGGTCAGTTTACAATACCTTTGTCAGACTCAAGCTCATACATTCTATTTCCATACATAACAAAATGTTTCCTTAATTTGAATTCTTCAAGGATCTATTTTGGGGGAGAGGGTCTTTATAGAATTACTAGAAATAAGGCCCGTTGTGGAAATAAATACAATAGGATCTAGAAAGAGGCTCTGGGAGAGTGCTCTGGCTTTGGGCAAACAGTGTCAATTTGCTGTGGCGACCTCAGCAGGGTATAAGGACAGAGTCTACTGTTTTCTCCAGAGGAACTGATCTCTGCTACCTGAAGAGCAGTTGTAATTTTGAGTGATCTCTAGCACTCACCTGGAGATTGGCAACAATTATTACCCAGGACAAAATTGCTGGTTTGGAGGGTGGAGTCTATGACATTCTACCTGTCTGAGGCCCCACCCCTCCGCAAACCCCACCCTCTCCAGGCTCCGCCCCTCAAATCCCCAGGAATTTGCCAGCCTGAAGTTGGCAACCCTATCTCCTTCCCAGCTAACCATCAACCTACCATTATCTGCCCCTTTAACTTCAGCTGACTTCTACCCTCCCTTCTGCAGAGCAGTTGTAATTCCGAGTGGTCCCCAGCCCTCACCTGGAGATTGGCAACAATGGTTCCCCATGAGGGACTGACTGGTTTGGAGGGTGGAGTCTATGGCATTGTACCTGTCTGAGGTCCCACCCCTCCTCAAACCTCACCCTCTTCAGGCTCCATCCCTCAAATCTCCAGGAATTTCCCATCGGGAGTTGGCAACCCTATCAGGATTGGCCCCAATATGTTTTCTCCCAAAGGCCAAAGTAGGTGACAGGACCAAGCTTAGTTGCCTACCAACAGGCACTGAGGGGAAAGTAGGGTTGCCAGCTCTAAGGAGGGAAATACCTGGAGATTTGGGGGGTGGAACATAGGGTCTACCCTCCAAAGCAGCCTTTTTCTCCAGGGGAACTGATCTCTGTCATCTGGAGATCAACTGTAACAGCGGGAGATCTCCAGGTCCCACCTGGAGATTGGCAACCCTAGGGGAAAGTCAGCTGCACAGCAGGGGGTTGAAGAGAATGGTTTGATGGCTGCTTGGCCAAGATTGGCAAGAATAGTTCCCCAGGAGCAAATGGCTGGTTTGGAGGGTGGAGTCTATGGCACTGTACCAGTCTGAGATCCCTAACAGGAGCAAGCAGCCGGGGCTAGTGATGCCATGACAGTCTGGAGGCATGAAGTCACCCTGAGAGTGCTTGCAGGCCTAGGGTTGCCATTGCCAACAAAGTCAAATTGATGCAAAAGAGGATGGAAAAGTCTCCATATCTCTATTTTGCCTTAAATTGGTTTTGATGCCAGCAGAGTAAGAAAAGGCCAGAGGCTCTGGGTGGGTGCCCCATGGTAAATGCACCAAACAATTCCTAAAGATTTTCCAAAACACTACTCTGTCGATAAATCGTTTTCTACGCTCACAGCGTCCCCTGCCAGAATGCAACACATCCAGTGTTCCCTCTAAGCTGAGATAGATTTTTGTTTTAGCTCACAGATTTTTGTCTTAGCTCAGGAAGAAGGGCTTCAGAGCAAACTAATGCATGCAGCAGCCAAATCTCTCTCTCACAACTTTAATACCAGGAGCTCACCAAGTAGAATTTTTGCTTAAAGGACTCCACAGCTTAGAGGGAGCCTTGACACATCCCCAGCACTTTGAATTAGCACCAGAGCTTTAAGAGCAACAGCTTGTTTGGAGGGTGGGGTCCATGGCGTATCTGTCTGAGGTCCCCCTCTTCCTCCTCCTCAGACCCCACCCTCAGCAGGCTTCATCCCTGAAATATTCTGGAAGTTTCCAACCTAGAGTTGGCAACACTATGTCCTTTACAGGCAACCATCAGCCTACCTTTATCTGCCTGTCTGTCTTCAGGTTACACCCCCCCACACACAGCCTCTGCCAAGGGAAAGGGCAGTTTTCCCTGCAGTAGGAACCAAAGCAGCTGACATCATTCTCTTCTCCCCCGTATGATCCACACAACTAACCTATGAGGTATGTTAAGGCTGAAAGTATGTGAATGGTCCATAATCCCCCAGGCAGCTTTTCAAACATGAACCTGGAATCTGCACACCATCCTCTGAAGCGCTCTCTGGTATCTGTGGCAGTAATGGGGTGACTGCTGGCACCTTTTCCTATCATTTGCCTTGTGGTATTCTGCTTGTGGTGTGATCTGTCTGTTTTGTGGTGTGGCATGATTGTGTTATTGGGTTTGTTTCTGTTGAAGGGGAAGTGATGTGTTGTGAGTGAGGACATATTCTACCTCAGAATACAGCAGGTCCCATATGCAACTGACAATGCCAACTGTCTTGCGGAGGGGGGGGGAGTTTGAGGTGTGGAATGGAGTGAAGTTCAATCAGCTTCCATATGCAAATGACCTTGAAACGCTGGCCCAATCAGAAAAGAGTGGGCTGCAGCAGCCCAGCCATAGAAGCCCCTTCCCTGTGCTCAGTCTGCAGATGGTCCTCTCCTGTCAGAGGCCCAGAGCAGACTGAGCTGAACATTCTGCCTGGGGCTGACGGGGCGGGACTACACAAAGCAGCCAGGCAACCCAGCCTGCATCTTCTGACTGACAGTTCAAGCCTCTAAACACTGTTGGTGTGAATTGGAACGTTGGGCCCCACTACGGCTTTATATCTAAGGGAGAGATAAGAAAAATGGATAATACTGACTCACTGACACCAACAAGGTAAAAATTGGAACATGGAAATAAGATGCAATGTCTTGTGATTTAAAAAAAATTGCAAAGCAAGAAGATAAAGGTTCACAGCAATTCCAGTGCCTAGAATAGAAAGCCTTTCTAAGTAACTAAACAGGTCACTGTGGTCCAGTCAGACATTCGTGTCAGCCCATGGTTTGGTACTATAAAAGGTAATGGTTCCCTTGCTCGAAAGCCAGTCGAATCCGACTCTAGGGTTGCGGTGCTCATCTCCGTTTCAAAGTCAAAGAGCCAGCGCTGTCCGAAGACGTTTCCGTGGTCATGTGGCCGGCATGACTAAACACCAAGGCGCACAGAACGCTGTTACCTTCCCACCGAAGTGGTACCTATTTATCTACTTGCAATTTCTTGCTTTCGAACAGCTAGGTTGGCAGGAGCTGGAACTAGAAATGGGAGCTCACCCCGTCATGCGGCAACCTGGGTCTCGAACTGCTGAACTACCGACCTTCCACAGCCTGCAGTTCAGCGTCTTAATATGAGACTCAAATTTGTATGCTTTTCTTTTTCCCTTACTCTCATTCAATCTGGTTCTTTCTTTCCTGCAGCTAGCCAGAATTTGCTATTATCATTTGGAAACTGACAAACTAAGACCTTCCAAATCAGAACTGGAAACTAAAATTAAACTGCGGTTTAGAGGGGAAATATAAATCATTGCATGGCAGCTGGACAAACAATGGATTGCTGCAAAATAGGAAGTCAGAGAGGCAACTGCAGCATGATTTTGGAATAGAGTTGCAAGGTGCTTAACTCTTGCTGGTGGGGAGTGGGAGCTTTCCGAGAGTGGGGGGGAGGGGCGACAGCACCATGTGGCATGATGATGTCATGAAGAACTGATGTCATCATGCTGGGGACATTGCACAGTAATGCTCTGGTATTTTGGGCGAAACTCTATGGTTACCATAGTTTTGCCCAAAATACCAGAGCGTCACTGCACGATGTCCCCAGCGTGATGACGTCATTTTTGCATGATGTCATCACATTGGAGACATTGTGCTGGGTTGTGGGGGGTAGGCAGGAGACCATTAAATCGAGGGATTTCCCGCTCCCACCTGGGGGCTGGCAACCCTAGCCTATTTATCACCTACATAATGAGTTTACAAGTCTGGGTATTTAGCTTTGTTCAGTTTACATATAATCTTGTGATGTGAGGAATGTGCAACTGCAGCACCATATTTTGAATGTGAAAAAGACATACTGCCAACTGGGTAGTGAAATACTTCTTGATATTTGTCATGATTTGGGCTGTGCCAGCACGGCCTAGCCAGCCCAGGAAGCCTGTGTAGCAGTGGGAGGAGGCTAAACCTACAAATCCCAGAAGGCCTTGGGGGGGGTTGGACCCAATCAGAGAGGGAGATTCGGAATGGGCCTGCTAGATTCTGTGTGAGGAGACTGTGATAGTCTGGTGAGAGAAGGAATCTGAGCTGTTCGCTGAGGGGAAAGGGTGGGGAATTTCACATTACCCAGTTTCACCCGGTTTCAAGCCAGTAATGATCCGTTTTGAAGTGAACTGATATAGGGCTGCCATTTCACACATGGCTTTCCCCTTCCGGTAAAGAGCTGGATCTGAAGCAGTTTGCCATTTCAGACTGCACCGCTTTTTCCCGCTTTTCCCCCGCCGTTTTTCGCCCGTGTAGGCGATCGCCGCCTTTTTTTTTGAACGTTTGCTTTAGAGCGCTATAACAGTATAACAAAACACTCCTTGCATTCCAATAGGATCGATATAATGCTATTCCGTTATGTTTTTAAAAAGCCAGAGATCGCCCACGCAGGCAAAAAACGGCGGGGGGAAAGCGCATCGGAACCGGGAGAGGAAACTGAGGAGTACTTGGAAGCGGTTGACAGGTAAAATGCTTCAGCCCCGTTTCCTAAATGGGACAGAAGCGATTGTGTATGAAATTACAAATATATTAAGGAGGGGAACCGGTTCTCAAACGGTTCTGTCTGAAATGACAGACCAGAAACCATTTGGGAACTGTTCCTCTTCCGGAATATATTGCCTGTCTGAAATTCCTCGGTGTCTTTCGTCTCTCTGCGGCCTGATCTTAGTGAGAAGATAGGCTGGGCTGGGAAGAGGAAGATCCCCCTGTCCTTCGTCTCTCTGCGACCTGATCTCAGTGAGAAGACAGGTTGGTCTGTGAGGAAAGGATCCCTCAGCGTGTTAGGCAGGCTGTGGGCCTGGAAGTAAAACAGTTAGGAGTAATAGATAGCTACATTAGGTTATGTTTTTTTTACTTTTCCTCACTGTTACACTTTTTTCAAAGCACCTTTTCTTGTCTTGTTCTCCCCTCCCCAGTTCTGTAGTAATAAACGATTTTTTGTGTGTTTCAACCATTCTCTGCCTGGGTCAATCACTGTAAAAGGGGCTTGGGAAGGTACCCTGGGCCTCCCAAGGGACCGTAAGTCCAGGGTGGTGGCGGCAGAAGGTGGAGACCCCCTGGGGTCATGACAATATTTATGGCACAAAATCTGATTTCTCCTAGTAAAGACATAATTATGCAATGACAGTATCGCCTATAGAATAAAGCACTTCCAATAATGCTTAAAATACAAGATATTCTGAATATCCAGTTCCCCTCCACTTTGAGTATATGCAGCTATCAATATATGTAATTTGGTCGCATCTGTGTTTACTGAAATCCAGAGATTGTAGCCATGGACAGACAAGACAGATCTGTCTACAAACCACAGAAAAGCCCCAAGTTTGAAAAAAAAAGAATATCTGAGATCTTTTTTTTATTATTATTATTGGAGGGTTAAGCCACCCAAATGATAAAAAGAACACCAGTAGCTAGGAGAAACAGAATGGTGGGCATTGCTAAGCAACCACACAAGTATTGCCAGCCTGCAAACTTTGATTTCTGTAAGGCAAAGGCAGGGGGAGGGGTTGGGGTCCCTTTCCAGGGTTATTTTGTCCTTTGAGGGAAGACTCATTACCACCAGGCAACTTGCTATCACATGACTTTCATGATTCACCCAGGCCTGACAGATGGCTACTGTTCAACAGCAGCCACCCTACAAAAGCAAGTGTAGTGTAGTGGTTAGAGTTTCAGACTTGGATCTGGGAGACCCAGGTTTGAATCCCCACTCTGCTATGGAAGCCGACTGGGAGATTTTGGCCAGTCACACACACTCAGGCTATCTTACCTCACAGGGTTGTTGTAAGGATAAAATAGAGGAGAGGTGAATTATGTAAGCTGCTTTAGGTTCCCATTGTAGAGAAACATGGGATACAAATGAAGTAAATAATTAATATAGCTGAAGTACGAGCCAGATAAAAGGTAAGGTGGTTGGTGGGTCAGAAGAAGAGAAGGGGAGGTTCCGGGCGACGCTGACTAGAATGGCAGCTTGAAACTGCCGCTCTGATCCCACCCCCACCACACTTATTTTATACGGCTCATAAAACGGCGCTGAACTTGCTGAAAATGGGAAAAAACGATGGTGTAAACACACAGAAAGGCAATCCGAAGCTAGGACATAGAGGGACTTTTTCCAAGGAAAACAAAATTGAAACAACATAGAGGGACTTTTTCCAAGGAAAACAAAATTGAAACAACTGTAGCGGAAGGTGAGACTGTTACAATGGCGGGCGGGAGAGAACAGGCCCAACTGTCAAGCCCTAACTTTAATATACAAGACTTGCCTCGGCTTCTGGAGCAGATGGAGACTAGATTAAGTGATAGGATTCAGATGACTATGATCCCAATTAAAGAGCAGCTACAGGAGATA
>NW_015168132.1:60821-61048 GCF_001447785.1 Gekko japonicus | reverse complement strand
GTACCACAGGGCAGCGATTTTGACGCAGTTGGTACAATGTCAATATGAAGGTGAACAACAACTCTGGAGACGGATTGAGTCGCTCTACACGGCACCTTACAGTATTCAAGAGGTATCCTGGATGAAACCTGCCGCTAGACTGAGAAGAATTAAAGAAAACTTTTTACTGGCTACTGGCCTGGCTACATGGGACAAAACTAAGAACCTCCTCCCTACCGGGATTTCCC
>NW_015168132.1:59379-60796 GCF_001447785.1 Gekko japonicus | reverse complement strand
TTGGAGGGAGGTCATCAGAAACTTAGTTGCCAACGATGGGAGGAGGATTTATTGGCTTGCTGGGATGGAACAGACTGGGAGAAGGTGTGGTCTTCGCCAGCTAATAACTCGAATGTCTTTAACATTCGGCTTCAATTTTTTAAATTGTTCTCGAGGTGGTACATGACACCGTGTAAATTACAGAAGATAAACATGAACAGTGATCCACGCTGTTGGAAAGGTTGCAAGGAGGTTGGTACCTTTATTCACTGCTGGTGGGCATGTCCACGGATGAATAATTTTTGGGAGGACGTTCGGAAGGAGATCGCTGACATAACTTCGATAGATCTTAGTCTTAAGCCTGAAGTGTTTCTGCTGAACTACTGGGATAATGATATGGATGCTAGGAACAGGGAAATTATCTCGATGCTTCTGGCTGCAGCGCGTTTGACATTAGCGTCATGTTGGAGGTCTCCTCATCATCCAACGATAGCAGCCTGGCATGAAAAAATATGGGATCAATTTGTGATGGCTAAGATAGCAGATAAAGTACATAGAGCTCAAATTTTACGGTCCTCTAACCTCAAATTTGAATCAACCTGGTTCCCGATATTTTCATTTCTTACTTCACGGGGCATATTGCCAATAAATACCTGTTACCAAAAATGGGTTCTGATGTAACATACTAAGAGTCGAAATTTAAAGGATGCTTTCGTTATTTGTTATTATTATCTCTGGGGCTTTAAGTTCAAAAATACCTGAATGATACTGTAACTCTTTTGTAGGAATGTCGAGTGTTTATTATTGGATCCTTTGCATGTTCTTGTTTGCTTTGTTATGAAAAATGAATAAAGAGAAATTAAAAAAAAGAAGAAGAAGAGAAGGAAGCCTGAGGCTATGGGAGCTGCCATGAAAGAGGAAATAGTGTGAGGGAGCCACACTATACAACTTGTCCAGAATTTTCATGCCCACTGAGCTTTCAATGATCATGTTGGGATTTGCTAGGCAACCACAACAATAAATTATCCTATGATAAAAAAGGACTTGGGCCCGGGGCAGCTAAAGGTAGGTTGGCTAGTGGGTAGGAAGGAAGCAAGAAAAGGAGAGGTGGCTGCTGGGGGAAGGAAAGAAGAAATAGTGGGGGAGGGGATACAAGGGAAAATGAGATGCTCCCCTCAAGTCCTTGCAGGTCTCCTGCTCATCTATATCTAATTTAGAACAATGCCCCCAAAGTGTGGATCAGAAATCCACACAATGGGGCCAGTATAGAAAGGAGGGATATGCACAAATCTGGGGGACACCAAGGTTTACCAAAAACCTTAAATAAAAAAGAGAACCCCAAAATTTTTTAGAAGTTCTGAAAGGCCAAGATCTTATGACATTGCCTCTAGAGATCTCTGCAGCCATTCTGGCATGCCTAGGTAACCACAGGTATCAC
>NW_015168132.1:27280-59306 GCF_001447785.1 Gekko japonicus | reverse complement strand
AGCCATGGGGGCGGGGGGGGCGGCTACAGGGATGGATGGAAGCAGAAAAAGCAAACAAACTGTGAGAGGAAGTTTAACAAGCCTCTAATCAAACTGAGGAAAATTTCACAACCTCCTAAGATTGAGGGGGAGATCAGGCTGTTTTAAATAAAGCTTACCTCACATTCCAACCCCTCTGTTAGATTATATGGCAATGTGTGTAAAGGGTTTGCTGCCATGAGGTAAGTTTTGTGCAGTGTGGGGACGACACTGAGAACACTGAGGCAACAGCTGAAAAAGAACTTAAAGAAACACTCTGATAGATACGGGCTTCCTAAAAGAGTCCAGGAAAGACTGTCTGAAGCACTGAAATGTATTTATTTGGTACAACTTCAGGATGGATTTTAGATTCTGTTTCTGACAAGTTTTTACAGCCTAGACACCAAGGTAGATCCTCTCAAACACAGAGGATTCTAGCCATGCTAGTGTGCCCCTTTTCCCAAGGGTTCAGACTAAACTACTACAGCTGCACATCACTAGAGCCAGGCCTAAAAACCCAGGAACTCTGTCTTCTCCCAGAGATAGAACTAACATATATACATACATACATACATATTTGATTTCTATACCGCCCATGACCCCCACTGGGTCTCAGAGCGGTTTACACTGAACTACTTTTCTGTAGTTTTTATTACCTGACTAGGGCCACAATTTCTCAGGGGGTGGGGTTGCCTAGCAGTACCCATGCGGCGTATCTCCTCCGGCGGTTTCTGGCATCGCTCCCATCATCTCGGGCAGGCTGGCGACCATCCCAGGCAGGCTCTGATGTTCCTCTTCCGGCGCGCTCTGCTTCAGACTGCAGCTTCCGGCTGTGTGTCCCATCGGGCTCCTGCCGTGCTGCGTTGTCTCGCAGTTGCGTCGCCCCACCTCCGCTGCTCTGGTCGTCGCCTCCTCGGATCGCCGGATGCTGCCATGTTCTTTTCGCCGCCGCTTTTCTCGCCGCCGCCACAACACTCCTGGCACGGAACCAGGAGGTGGGTACCCCCTGCCACCTAGGGCAGGTACCCATTTGTCTACTTGTATTTTACTTTTGAGCCGCTGGGTTGGCGGGAGCTGGGACGGGGGCCGGGAGCTCACTCCGGCCGCGGTGGGGATTCGAACAGCCATTATGGCTGTTCGCTACAGATGTTACTAGCAGGCGTTGTACTGCCTGCGCCACCGCTCCCAATCCTCACTCCAAACCTCACTCCACACTCTCTTTCAGGCAGCACTATACACAAACCTGTCTGGTCTCTTCCTGAAGCAGACCTGCTGCTTCCTTCCCTGCAATATTTAATTCCCCCCAAAGGTGATTGCACGCTGGAGCAGCATTCCTACAGACTCCAGTACTAGACAGCTGATTGGCTGTTTTGCCTTCCAGGGGGAGATAGCCTCCTGCTCATAACAGGGAAGGAAGGAAGGAAGGAAGGAAGGAAGGAAGGAAGGAAGGAAGGAAGGAAGGACTAGGGAAAAAGCTGTGGTGTCTATGAGAGGAAAGTAGAGATAGCATAGGGAGGGATGAAACCCCCATGAGTCCTCACAGGTCCCCCATTTGTGTATATATTATACTATGACATTTGTAAGAATCCACTGCCATTTTCTTAAATGTTAGCGTATTTCTCCCCTCTGATCACCAGCAATTACATCTACCAAAACATGAATGTAGTTCATACAGTACATAAATCGCTGGGCGAAGCATACCTTCCCTTCATCCCAATTCTTTCTTCAAGGAGCCATTTCTATAACTGATCCCAATCCACAGGCATTTAACCACAGTGTTTCTGTTCCATTCCTTTATAGTCATTGAATATTAGGGAGGGGACATTTTCTCTCTGGAACAGCCCATCAAACATCATCATGCTGGATCAATAACTGATTATCTGCCAGAGAGAGTACATAGTTTCCAACAGACACATCTAAAAAGGACTTGTTAAAATACCATAGACTAATTACAGGGGGGAAAAGATGCAGAAGGAGCTTGTTGGGAAGAAACTGAAACAGCCCTACAAATGTGGCTGTGGGAGAGTGATAACAGAAGAGCAAGCAAAACTTCTTTGCTACTTTAAGTTATTTCTACACAGTAGAGGAGGGCACTTCTACATGGCCACTTCTACTATCCCTTGCACATCATTATGAAACTGAATGTCAGGTTCTACATTGTAACCAGTGTTCCCTCTAAGCTGGGTCAGTGTGAGCTAACTCACAATTTTGTAGCCTCCGGCTCACATATTTTTGTCTTGGCTCAGGAAGGATGGCTCCAGAGCAAACTAATCTAAGCAGTAGCCAAATCGCTCGCTCACAGCTTTAATGCCAGCAGCTCACAAAGTAGCATTTTTGCTCACAAGACTCCACAGCTTAGAGGGAGCATTGATTGTAACCTTATGTAATCTTACTCTGATCTCTTGTCTGTATTTACTGCTCTGGTTTTAACACTTTCCTTCTGCTTTCCAATATGCTGGAGTAAAAGCAGGGGAAGGGTGGAGGCAGACTGTCGGACAACAAATTAAGCAACCTCCAGCCCAACATTAAGGTTTCTTTTTTATCCATTTAAAAGTTCCAGTGCTAATTATTTCTTAAATTTCATCACATGGCTTCTCAGGATTTCAGATTTATGCTAATAACCAACATTTGGCTCATATTTTACTTTAAGCCAACCAAAAACAGCTGTAGGACAGAAGGTCCTGGAACATGAATAAAAATTTGCCCCATACTAAAGTTTTATTAGATTATTTGATAACTTGGTAAGAGTTTGAGCTCATGGTGTCAGGCAACTTTTGAAGCAGACATACATGATCACACTCTATAAGAGTAACCCTAAAAAAATCAAATTGTCATGCAAAATTTAAGCCATTGTGTTAGGAGAAATCCCCGTTAGGAGATTAATCCTTCAGCCCAAATCTGTTTTATGTACGACAGGGGCTTAATGGGTTCTTGGCACCAGTGTATACAGAGAGCAGAATCAGAATGGAAACTCCTTATTCCCCATAAAAGAGACAACATGATTGAATGTTAAAGAATAAATGTTGTCTTTACTGAATATGTTTGGCGTTCACAATCATACAAAAACTGTTTCACACTCACACACACCCAAGATCCTTTAGGTACAATAGAAATGGAGAGCAATCAGTATAGAAAATAATAAACGTTGACTAACTGGGTGGTAAGATACAAAAGGGTGATGGATATACTTATCTGATCCAGAAGAGAGTTTGATCTTCTCAATGAAGAATGCGGGAACAAAAGGTCTAGCTAGAGGGATTCTACTTCACACGGATCGAACCAGCCAACATGTGTGGGCCTCTCTTGGTCGCAATCCAAGGAAGCACGTGAGAATTACCTTCAGTAGAGCTTAAGTTGCCTAGGTGGGGTAAAGATGGCTAGCGTGGAACAAAGGATGAACCTCGCCTTTTATTACCTAGTTTAGGGGTTGGCATCCGTGCCAACCTCCTATCTGTGGTTCGTCCCATAGCCTATACCTATTGGTTACTGGGATGTGACGTATCTTCCTACTGGGAGTGGGCAATATTCAAAACTTAACCTACAAAATGGAAGCATCTGGTCAAGGTGTCAAAGTTGCATTGCCAAGGAAACCTTTGATGTGTAGATCAATGTTCCCTCTAAGCTGAGTTAGTGTGAGCTAGCTCACATTTTTTTAGCCTCCGGCTCACAGATTTTGGTCTTAGCTCAGGAAGGATGGTTCCAAAGGAAACTGATTTATGCAGCAGCCAAATCGCCCGCTCACAACTTCAATGCTGGTAGCTCGCAAAGCAGAATTTTTGTTCACAAGACTCCACAGCTTAGAGGGAACATTGGTGTAGATGCTCTAGCTGGCTCTCAAGCTGTAAACAGGAAGAAGTCACTTTCAGATGCAAACCAGATATGAGGGTTACGTGTTGACCAGAAATCCCTTGATGGTGGAGGACCTGTTGTTTGTGAAAGTCCTCGAGGCTGACTGCAATGGAGAATGCCTTCTTCTTGCCAGGCAGGGTGGGTAGGTGTGTGTGTGTCTTCATTAGCATACCATTGCAGGCAGCACACTGGCACAGCAGCTTCCAAATGAAGGCAGACTCAAGGCACACAGATTTCCCAAACCCATACACAATGCAGGTACATTCCATACACACATACATCAGCACAATACAAAATAAAATACAATTTTAAGCACCTTGGCCAACAATTGTACTTTCTTCTAATAGTGTCACATTGACCATGGTTTAGACATGAAAAGCTTTTGCAGGTCAACACAGCATGCACTAAAGGCATTCATGCTCTACTGTGAAACAAGTCTTCATGAACAGCAGCCAGCACTGTGTAGCAATAGGACAGCATTATGCGTTTTCTATAGAGAGACGACACTGACAATTTTAATTGGGTAGCTCATGATGGTGAATTTAAAAGTTAAAATCTTCTTCCTCAGCCATTATGAGCCATGTTCAACATCTTACCAAACTCTGAACCCTGCTCATAACCACATTGTCTCAGCGCTAATACTTCCTGTGGGCAGCCAACCCTCTTCACCACCGGCCCTCCTTATCCAACAAAATCATTGCAAATAAGGGCATCCAACAACAATAGCCTTTGACAGCAGCAGTGGTTTTGTCTTTAAGGGCTGGCTCAAGTGGTTAAGACGCTGAATTGCAGGCTGTGGGAGGTCGGTAGTTCAGCAGTTCGAGACCCGAGTTGCTGCATTACGGAGTGAGCTCCCATCTCTAGTTTCAGCTCCTGACAACCTAGCAGTTCGAAAGCAAGAAATTGCAAGTAGATAAATAGGTACCACTTCAGTGGGAAGGTAACAGCGTTCCGTGCGCCTTGGTGTTTAGTCATGCCGGCCACATGACCACGGAAATGTCTTCGGACAGCACTGGCGCTTCGGCTTTGAAATGGAGATGAGAACCGCAACCCTAGAGTCGGACTCGACTGGCTTTCGACCTTTACCTGCACAGGGCACCCATTACTGTTGGGGAGCCTGGGAAATGGAATTTCCAGAGCCTCTGGGGTCATGTATTGAGCTATGAGGCACCGAGAACTCTATTTCCCAGGCCTGTCAGGTGCAGGAGAGGAGGTGGGGTGGCTTCCCACACACTCCCCCCACCTCCTACACCTAACAGACGGTTGTCTGTCAGGTGCAGCCCCACCTTCACTGTGGTTAATAATACTCCTCCCCTCTCCCCCTCCTACACTGGACAGGCAGCTGCCTGTCAGGTGTAGGAGAGGAGGTGGGGTGGCTTCCAACACACTCCCCCCACCTCCTACACCCAGGGGTCATTTCCTGCAGGAGCACACAGAAGCAGAACTCCAGCAGTAAAGAGCCCAGGGGGTGGGCACATGCAATACCCACCCCCTGCTCCCAGCAGCCCTAAGTCAGAGCAAGAAGCAGCCAGGTAAGTTGCAGAGCTTCCCCCAGCCCCCGGTGCAAAACAATCCAGTGACACCTTTAAGACCAAGTTTTATTCAGGTACAAGCTCTTCCTCCTCTGCAAGGACAGATCTGCACATTCCCCCCCCCCTCCAAAACAGTCCAGTGGAGCCTAAGCGGTGGGTGTTGCCTTCTGACACACTTCCGGTGATGTCAGGGGGTGTGGCATATGCAAATAAGTTATGCTAATGAGTTATACTAATGAGTTCCTGCATCTCTTTTTCTACGAAATGACCCCTGCCTACACCTAACAGGCAGTTGTCTGTCAGGTGCAGCCCCACCTCCGCTGTAGCTTCTAATACTCCTCCCCCCTCCCCTCCTATACTGGACAGGCAGCTCTGCCTGTCAGGTGTAGGAGAGGAGGTGGGGTGGCTTCCAACACACTCCCCCCACCTCCTACACCCGGGGGTCATTTCCTGCAGGAGCGCACAGAAGCGGAGCTCCGACAGTAAAGAGCCCAGGGGGTGGGCACATGCAACAAGCCCCACCCCCTGCTCCCAGCAGCCCTCAGTCAGAGCAAGAAACAGCCAGGTACGTTGCAGAGCTTCCCCTGGCCCCCGGTCCAAGACAGTCCAGTGACACCTTTAAGACCAAATTTTATTCAGGTACAAGCTCTTCCTCCTCTGCAAGGACAGATCTGCACGTTCCTCCCCCCCACCCCCCAATAACTAACAATCCAAAACAGTCCAGTGGAGCCTGAGCAGTGGGTGTTGCCTTCTGACACACCTCCGGTGATGTCAGGAGGTGTGGCATTTGCAAATAAGTTATGCTAATGAGTTATACTAATGAGCTCCAGCACCTCTTTTTCTACGAAATGAACCCTGCCTACACCTAACAGGTGGTTGTCTGTCAGGTGCAGCCCCACCTCCACAGTGGCTTCTAATACTCCTCCCCCTCCTACACTGGACAGGCAACTGCCTGTCAGGTGTAGGAGAGGAGGTGGGATGCTTACAGCCGCCGGGGAGGTTTGCTCAGCAGGATTTCCTTAGCACTGCTGCTGGCCCAGCCTCCCTGATGCCATTAAATACAATCCCCTCCCCCAACACCAGACAGGCCGGTGTCTGTTAGGTGTAGGAGCAGGGCCAGGGTATGAATGTTTATGGGGAGATAGTAAAGGACATTTCTAGGAGCCATTTCAATGCATGCCTCCCTCATGAACTTGAAGAAATGTCCACCACATCACCATTCCCTCACATCAACTCCCCCTCACACCTCTCACCTCTTACTGCCCCCAAGAAAGCTCCTGGCAAATGTCAAGCCAGATACACCAACGCTACAATGATGAGGCAACTTAGGAATGTGGCAAAGACATTTGCACATAGTACGCCTGCAGTGCACTGAGCTGCACAGGGCAAGTACCAGCAAGATCACCCTGAGGTGGTCAGAACAACCTAGTCTCCATATGAGCAAAACAATCCAGGAACAAAAGTAGAAAGGCCATCACTTTCGTGGAAGGTGGCAGGAGTTGATTTAACAGACGACTGCTTCTTAAATGGACAGTTCTATGTGGCCTGCTCCAGAGTGAGCTCATCAAGCAGCCTGGTGATCCTAGCACCTGAGGGCAGAACCACCAATGTGGTCTAGAGAGAGGTCCTTCAGTAGAGGGGGGGGGAGTACGTATGTCTCACTTCATTTCTCACACAGTCTTCTCTGTTAGAATTCCTACAACAAATGTCACATTTCAAATTTCACATCATCAGTATTATAACTGGATTTACGGAACTTAAATACCGTAGCGAAGCACGGGTATCAGGCTAGTTAGGAATATAGAGAATGGGGTCTGTGACAGGCATTTTGACTGCATGATGACTTGCATGCCTGGTGTGAAGGTTGCAGACATCACACATATCAAAGAGTCCCAGTCTAGTCCAGTGCAGGACAAGAACTCTTTGGGGTAAGGGCTGTAGAATACAAAATTACAAAACTCTGGAGTGTGGCTCCTCATACACCAGTCTGGTAGTCTGCCACCAGCCCTTTTGACTGTTCCCACAGAAACCAAAAGGCAGATTCCAAACACTTACGGGAATAAACAAGGAAGTCCTCCCTGCAAGGCAGGCTTGCAGAGTGAGTTTCTCACAAAAACAAGTTACTCTGGTAAGTGGTCAGCCAGTCTAGGCTCTGGACTTAGATTGAGGTGCATTGAAGGCAAATAACCACAAAAGTAAATTAAAAAAAATATTTTTATTAAGTTGCAAGAATATCTCCAAAAAGACAAGGAACGATGAGGATAAAATAAGAAAGCTAGAAATTCAAATACTGACTAACGCAGAAATATGAAGGTTCCAAATATTAGATGTTACCATGCTCCGCTGAAGTTCCAGTAATCCAAAATGACTCTCTCCTGAGAGTCAGCATAGTCAAGAGCTTGTCTGGCTCTCACACACAACATTCACGATGGCTGCTGTGAGGATGAAGACTGACTGCATGTTAGGATCTCAAACAGACTAGAAAACCCTACTCTTATGGGAATGATGTATAGCCGATTCCTTAGGCTATAGGAAACTAGATGACCTAAGTAGTGGTCTGACCAGGGGGAGAAGAAACTTTCTGCAGCTAGATTTCCCACAGGTGCTTAATTGAATGGAATGTGGCTAATTGGGAGCTTGACTCCCCTCTGCAGGTGATGTTATCTGCAACTTCACAAGATCAGTTTGCCCTAGCTTAGCAAGGCTGTTTCTGAACTGATTTAACCCACAAGCAGGCCACATTTGAAGCCTGAACCAAACTTTCAAACAGACAAGAAATTTTAGGGAACCAGTTTTCTTCACAACACACTGTCTAGATAGGCTGATAGATAGTGCTGGGGAGGAGTCAGCAGTCATGGTGCACGTTGGCATTAATGACATTGGGAAATGTAGTCATCTGATCCTGGAGGAAAAATTTAGGTTACTAGGCAGAAAGTTAAAGGCCAGGGCCTCAAAGTTCACACTCTCAGAAGTGATGCTGGTTCCACATGCAGAGCCAGATAGACAGGCACAGATCAGGGGTCTCAATGAGTGGATGAGAAAGTGGTGCTGCTGGCAAGAAGGGTTTAGATTTGTTAGGCACTGCAGAACTTTCTGGGACAAGCTGAACCTGTACAAAAGAGACAGCCTTCACTTGAACCCAAAGGGAACTAGGCTGCTGGAGATCAACATCAAAAAGTCGGCAGAACACCTTTTAAACTAATCCTGGCGGGAAAACCAACAGAAGCTGGGGAGCCTCTGGTTCAGCACAAGTCAGTCCAAAGGAATGATTGCGTAAACACTCAGGGTAATATTGATAGGAACATAACAGAACATAAGATTGAGGGCAGAATGGTGACTGAGGGCCATGTGTGGCGACTAAGCGCCAAGAATTACTGAAGAGGGAAACATATTATAGGTGTCTATATGCCAGTGCTAGGAGTCTCTGAGCCAAGATGGGATGGACAGCTGGAGTGCTTGATATTCAATGACAATTTTGATATAGAAGGTATCTCAGAAACAAGCTGGAATGGGGAAAATCTATGGGATACAGTCATTCCTGGGTATAAGCTCTGTAGGCAGGACAGGGACAAATGGGTTGGGGGAGGTGTTCTGTTGGTTAGGAAAGGCACTGCCAAGTGTAAAAGAAGGCCTGTGTGGTTAACAACAAAAGTCTAGGAAGCTATAAAAAGTAAAGAGGCTCCTTTTAAAAAGTGGAAGGTCTGCCCAAATGAATTAAACAGGAGGGATTACAGTCTCTGGCAAAAGAAATTTAATTCAATAATTAGGCATGCAAAAAGAGATTTTGAGGAGCAGGTTGCTAAAAGCATCAAGACAAACAATAAGCATTTTAAAAAATATATTCAGAGCAGGAAACCAGCCAGAGAACCACAGTGGGACCTTTGGATGACAAAGGAATAAAGGGATTGCTAAAGGAAGATGGGGAGACAGCAGAGAAGCTCAATGAATTTTTTGCTTCTGTGTTCACTGTGCAAAGTGTGGGACATGTACCCATGCCACAGCCCCTATTTTCAGGAAGGAAGTCTGAAGAACTGAGCCAAACTGAGGTGACCAGAGATGAAGTTCTAGACCTGGGGAAATTAAAAACTGATGTCTCCAGGTCTTGCTTCTTGCTTCTGCAAAGGGAAGTCCTTCCTCACCAACCATTTGGAGTTCTTTGAGAAAGTGAACAAGCATTTAGACAATGGTGACACAGTAGATATTATATACCTGGACTTTCAAAATACTTTTGACAAGGTACCTCACCAAACACTCCTGAGTAAACTTAGTAGACATGGGAAAAAAGAGGACGGTTCTCTTATGGAGTAAAAACTGGTTAAATGACAGGAAGCAAAGAACAGGAATAAATGGACAGTTCTCACAATGGAGGGAAGTAAGCAGTGGAGTCCCACAAGGATCAGTATTGGGGCTGGTACTATTTAATGTGTTCCCAGTTCAAAAGTACTGTAGTAGCCAGTAGCCAAAAGTGTAGTAACCAGTAGCTACTACACAGGACACACCCCTTATATTACAAGTGCTTTACAGGAAGTAATGCTTGTCTTCACGTTGTGGATTATTGTACAACAGATCTAATTTGGATTGTGTTATTAAAAATCCATAAAAACATATTTAAAAAAAGTTTGCAGATGATACAAAATTATTCCAGATGGTGAAAACCAAGGCTGACTGTGAAGAGCTCCAAGAGGACCTCCACTAACTGGGTGAGTGGGCAATAATGTGGCAAATGAAGTTCAGTGTTGGTAAGTATATGGTGATGCACATAAGAACACAAATTCCCAACTTCAAGTATAGGCTAAAGTCGTCTGAACTTGCCGAGACTGAGACGGAAAAAATATCTTGGAGTCATAGTGGATAGCTCAATGAAAGTGTCAAGCCAGTGTGCTGCAGCAGTGAAAAGGAGGCAACATCAGGGGAAAGCCTCAGCCTCTATGCCCTGTTATTGGCCCACTTAAGGAACTGGTTGGCCACTGTGTGAGACAGGATGCTGGACTAGATGGACCACTGGTCTGATCCAGCAGGGCTCTTCTTATGTTCTTATGTTGTTGGTTGGGCTCAGTCAGAATGTTAGAGCTGAGCAGCTTGATACTATTTGACCCTTTTATGATAATGCAAATTTTCTTTTTTCTTTTTATAAAAGACAAACATAACACAAACAAACATGCACACATAAATGGGGGGTTACCATTACGTCATTAAATTGTCTGTTTAAATACCTCATACAATAATTAGTTATTTATTTTCTATGTTACACCTTTTATTTTTGTATAAGTCTTTTGCATATAGTTAAAAATAAAGTTTTTGTTCCTTCTAGGTTGATTGTATGTCAATCTATTTTATTTATTGTAGTTTTCAATCCATTTGTAAAATCCTGCCCATGTGTTTTCAAAGCTTGCTTCAGTCTGTCCTCTCAACAACAAAGCTAATTTATCCATTTCTGAAGTCTCAAGCAATTTATTTACAATTTCTTCTCTAGGTGGTACCTCATCTCTTCTCCAATATTTAGCATACAATATTCTTGTTGTTGTCACTACATGCGTAATAAGATAGGAATCTTGCTTTTTACAATTTTCTGGTAATATATTCAATAAGAACAATTCTGGTACATAAGGTATAGTACTCTTTAACAATTTTGTAATATTTCGTGAATCCAAGACCAGTATTTTTTAATTCTATCACATGTCCACCACATGTGAAAGAAAGAACCAACATTTTTTTGATATTTCAAACAATCATTTGGTAAGTTAGGGTAAAACTGATAATTTATCTGGAGTGATATACCATCTATAAAACATTTCATAAATATTTTCTTTATATGAAGTTGCTTTAGTAACCTTTATATTTTTTCCCATACCTGTGACCACTGGTTCAAATCAATATTACTGTCAGCTATGCTGCCATCGGTGCTGCGGGGGGGGGGGGGGGGGGGGCGGATGAGACTCTTCTTCATGCCTCTGGTATTTTGTCTTTCGATTCCCAGTCACCATCTTATCTTGTAGCTCAGACAAATTACCTTGGCGCTCCTCTCTGCAAGCTTTGCTGGGAACCTAGGCTCATTAGTTTTAGGTGCAATTTCTTGCTCAGGGGTTCAGTTCAAATTGTGTATAACTGTGTTTTTCCTGCCTGGGACCCCAGTTCTGACACTAACTGTGTAACCAGATTGACTTCTACTGCTCAATAAACTTAATCCTAGTTAAGAAACGTTGTTGAGACTGTTTTTGCAAGACTCTGAGAATTATGACCCAAGTTTTATGCCCATTTAACCATGGAATTTTTGACTGCTTCATCTTGTGTCTTATTTTGTAACATTAATACATACAATTTCTTAATCAATTTCTTATCAATATCTTATTCGTTTCTGTCATTTATCTTATCCATTTCTGTTATTGTTGTATAAAAATTTATTTGCTTATCCTTAACATATCTTGATTCTAATTATACTCTTTCCCACCAAGTTAAGTTGGATTCTTGTTTTTTAATGTTTTCTATTGGTTTTAGTTTTTTTTTATTGTCCAACAAGTCTTCATATCTTGTTAATGTGTTTTTTTGAAATAATCTAATACAAATTTTCTAAAGTGGAATTAGGAAGCGGCTACAAACAAGAGACTGATTCACACTCTAGTACAGTGATTAATGGAAAATGGTCACAGCTGATAACATAATAATGCCACTTCCTTTTCTTTTTTAAGCCCCCGGAGGGGATTTTTTATTGATTTTTATCCACTACAAAAAACTACAACAGAAAAAAAGAGAGGGGAAACTACATATACAGGAGAAAGCAAAGAACCCACTACTGACTAAAAACCCAAGAGAGGAGATCCTCCAACTAGCTTAGATACATCAAGTCTTCTCATCGTTGATACCTTTTTTTTTCCCTTGAAGCTTAAATTTAACTGTCTAGTAACAGTATCCCCAATCATCCCAAAACCAAAAATCTCAAAGGCACAATTCAGAGTCCTTCAGCCTTTACTTCTTCTTTTCCCTTCTCTTCCATAACTTATAGGGACTTTTTGAAGCTGCCGCTCCTTGCTCAGACAGAGAGTCCTCTCCGGAAGAACCAGTGTCCAGCTCGCCACTGGACTTGCTGTCCTCTTCTTTTTTCCCGTCCTCTGGCCTTCCCAGCGGAACCCTTAGAATTTCTTGAGCTTTCAGAACAGAGTCAATCTTTTCTTTTTTTATCTTTGAACTTGAAAGTTATGCTTTCTGGAAATAGCCATTTATATCCAATTGAGTTTGTTTGAAGAAAGAGCACAATTTCTTTGTATTTCTTTCTACGTTGTCTTACTTCAAATGGAATATCCTTTAGCGTTCTGATGGTGTTTTCCCCTGCTTTCAGGGGTGTTCCAGCAACCGCTTTCAGGATACCATACCTGACGTGCCTCTTCAAGAATCTTACTACAATTTCCCCAGGCAGATTATTTTTCTTTATATATCCTGAATATGATCTGTAAACCACATCCATATCGTTGAGCAGCGATTCTGTCTTGATTTCTGTCGCTGGGGCTAGTAGTTCACTCATCAGTTCTTTAAGATTCTCCCCTCTGTTCTCTGGCACGCCCTGGAAGCGCAGGACCATGTTGGCCTTTTCCATTTGAACTTGCAGCATTTGATCTTCCAAGGAAGTTTGTTTCCTTTCCAGCTTTTGCACTTTCTTCTTCACTTTCTGTGTAGTTGCTGCCACTTCCTTTACCTTCTCAGCATCTTGCTTCATTATTTGAATCAAGTCATTTATTTGCGTTTGTTGTGCAGTGATACCTTGAGTAACCACGGACACCTGTTTTTTGAAGTTATTCAGCTGATCCAGTAGAGGGCGCATGTAGTCAGCTACAGCCTTTGCCGTCTCACTGGTAACTTCCGGTTTTGGGCTCTCAGGCCCTTTCATTTTCAAGAGTCTTGCTTTGTCCCTCTTCCCCGCCATCTTTATCATTGGTTTACTTTCAAAAACTTTTTAAAAGTCTCTGAATGTGTGCTTGACCGCTTGGACTCGCTTTGGTAAGTACTTCTAGGCAGTTTCCTTCGCGTTTTCTTCCACTCCCCCCCTCAATCACTCAAACGTTTGTGCGCATAGGAGGCCTCCCTCCCCCGCTCGTTTTTCTCCCGTTCAGTGGGATGGGGTGGGGAGCTATCTTTTTCTCTTTAAATGCTACGCAATTGACTCACATTCATAATCAGTCATTTGACCTCGCTTTCATTTCGTTTTGGCCACGTGATCTCCTGCGCTCGTCCCGGTCAGTGTCACTAAGTCCATTTGGTCTCACAGCACGGAGAACTGTTGGAACGAAGAGGCACCTCAATTCTCAGGCATTCCGCCCTCGAAGAGGCGACCTCTTTGAAGTTCCATGGCCAGGGTCCCTTCGCCGGGCCCCTGGAGGGGTTGCGAGCCTGCGCACCCCCTTCTTCGGCTGGAGTGCAGCTTCACCCCCGGGAGGTCTGGGAGGTGAGTCTGCTAGCGCGCCGCCAAAAACCGGAAGTCCCAATGCCACTTCCTCATGGAGAACTAAACATGTATTCACCAGGAGAGTCATGGGGTAAAGACGCATTTAGGATTATTTTACCAGAGAAAATAATGAAATTGGCCAAAAACCCCAGTGTAATTGATCTGAAGATCTTTGGAGTGCCTCATATAGGGAAAGGGGGCAAAAGAAGAGTTATTCATATCGTAGCTCACAGCATAGCATAAGGACATATTGTCCTTCCCAATCTTAGCATTAAAGTCTCCTCCTATAAAAAAATTCTGCCTGGGATGGTATAAGGACTAACATGCTGGACCCAGGTTTATATACCCAATCTACCAGGGAAGCTTTTTGGGTGACCTTGGACCAGTCACCAACACTCAGCCTAACCTACCTCACAGGGTTGTTGTTAGGATAAAATGGAGGAGAGGAGAACAATGTAAGCTGCTTTGGATTCCCATTTTGGGGGAAAGGTGGGGTATATAAATTAAGTAAATACATAAATCTCCCTATGAAGAATAATTTTGGGGTAATTGGAAGGCTAATGGGAAATTCACCGGATTTCACCAACACTGTCAACTGTCATCATAATAATATAATTTTTTGAAAGTTCTTTATGAAACCTTGAAATCCAATGAAATACAACAACAATATAAAGAGTAACATTTATTGTGGCATAAGCATTTGTGGTCCAAAGAACAGTTCATCGATACATGAAATACTGCTCTCAGTTTGCAGATTTCAGATGTATCTCTCTATTTTATGCTATCACAAAAATCTGTTATAAAATCAGCTGGGGAATTCAGATTGGGGCTGTGATCCCCTCCTCTCGTTGCTATTTCCCTGAGTTCCCCCCCAACAGCTATTTGCCCAGCGGGGGAGGGAATGACCTGTGGGGAACAGGTTAATTTCTGCCCCAATCCAAACTCTACCACTCCCTTCCCCCCCCCCACTACTTTTCAAAGAAAAATCTGACCTGTGGAGATGTGATTGGTGATTTGTCATTTTGTGTAATAGCATCCATAGAAGAAGCAAAAGCAAATATCACTGCAGTCTAGTTTAAATACAATGAAAATGTCCAGATTGGGTAATCAGGATAGAGTTCATGGTTCTCAAAGCTTTGTTCTAGTGACTCTAAAAGAATGGGGGGGGGGAAATAAATGGAGTCTCCCAAAACATAACGAGTCAGTTGGTCAGAAGTGAATACTTTGATTTTGAGTTAATGGCAGTACACTAACAACTACAGAGAAAAGAAACTCCTGAAGGTTTGTGCCATGCTTTTAAGTTTTCAAAAGGTAGAAATGCAATTATTAAAAAAGTAAAATAAAAAAATAAAAAGAGGTTGTCAGATTACACCACAGCACTGTCAATCAATATAACATCCTGCACTCTACATGACCATCAGGATCCACATAGTCCCTGGATCCCAGCAGCTATTTCACATCTGGTTCACATATTAGTTAGCTTGATTAAACTCCTATAGAGGGTAAGACACAGGACTCAGGATCACATACACCAAGCATAATACTAAGTAAATCAAGCATGAACTGACTATCTGCAGGTTCAAATACATATATAATTTGCTCATTAGGGGAATTATAAAACAGACATATAGCTTTAAAATTACTTACCTTAGTATAGTCTACTAAGCTTCCTTTAATCTGCACCTTAAAACAAGAAAAGTCAAAATAGTTTCACTTGCTAGATATTTGCAACTCAACAAAATATTTGCAGTTCCATAAAATACAAAAAAGGAGACTACCTAGTTATTTATTTAATTTTATTTCTGCCCCACCTTTCTCCTCTACGGAGACCCAAAGTATATTTCACACTAAACAACAGAAAACAAACATTGGCCCCGGTCACACGGGCAGGAAACTGCGGGGGGGGAGCGTGGCTGTTTGCCCTGGGGCAAACTAACACGCAGTAAAGCGATCATACCTCCTGTGGAGGTTCTGTGGAGGTACCGTGGAGCTTCTGTGGTTACAGAGAGGCGTCGATCACAACACATGCCTGCGCGCTACGAAGAAGCGTGCGGCGCGGCGAACTAGTTTTCTTTTTTTGTGTTCACTACGAATGTGCATGCTCCGTTGGGTGCATGTGCGCAACCACGGGGACTTGGGGAAAAAAAAACCTTTTTCACAAGGGGACATGGGCGTGCGCTGGATGCCACCGGAAACGTGATCAGACGCCCGCCCTTGCCCCGCAGTTTCCGGAAACTAGTACCTCCGAGGTACTAGTTTTTTGCTGCGCGGTTTCGGGAGGAAGCCTCGGTTGTGCCACAGAAGCGCTACGCTCCCCAGATGTGCTGGTGAGATCGCGCCTGGAAACTCCGCCTGTCTTCCGTATCTCTTGCGTGGCTAATGTTGCGTGTGACCGCAGCCATTCTTTTCCAAGAATAGGACTAAAGGCTGTTTAACAGATAAAACCTATTCTACTAATAGACTCCTTCAAAGAGTCTGAAAAAAAGGCATAAGGAAGAGGAAGGACAGGAACTGTGAACTTCTTCAATCGAATGTCCTTCCTGGGCCTGTAGGAGATGGGTTTCTCTGTGATGAAGACATGGAGAGGTGAAGCATGGATTTGAGTAATAAACATACAGTAGTCCCACAAATCTGCTTATCCCAAAGTTTCTATTTTTTTTTAAAAAAAAATCCATTTGCATGCAGGCAGGCAGATAACTGGCTGCCTGCAGAACATCAGTATGACCTAAAGGCAGACCTTAGTTTCTAAACAATTGTCACCTTTTTAAAATACATAAGTAAATACTTCCATGGTTGAAATCATGGATTGTTTGTTTCAGCCTATAAGAAACAGAACAATAAATGACTAAAGTTAATAGTAATGTGCAGTAGCAATCTCGACTTAAAGGAATCTATGAGTTGGCATAGACCAACAGATTCATTCAAAAAGCACATGGTCAAGCTTCCTGAGGCACAAAAAGCCAGTCCTTCAAGAGACCCGCATATGGCTTAAAAGCATCCATTGAATAAACGGCCTGTTCAATAGAACAACACAAGGGCTTGTATGAAGACAGCACTCTGAGAAGGGATAGCAATCAAAACAGCAAAGAGAGAATATCAAAGCAAGCAGTCCTAAAATTAGTCCAGCCAGCTGTGTTTTGAGTTAGAATCATATATGCATGAGCAGCTTCTTCCCTCTGCCTCCTCTCTGCTCTGTGCTTAGAAGTAATTAATTGTTGAAAAACTAAAATTGTTATTTTATTTGTTTTAATCGAGGAGCATATGTGCATATTTTACTCATAGAATACGAAACCAAGCAAGACTCATTAAAATCCAACACTAGAATTTTTACACTAAATTAAACAGATAGTACTTTAAAAATGACACTCCCTATTGTAATCTCCATTTCAGTGTACTACTACTTTCTTTCCATTTTATCTAAACTGTTTTAAAAACCACAAAAGGTGATGCATATTTTCATTATATACAGGTTATTTTGGCACTCACAAAATCCAAAAACAATAAATTATAACCATGAAATTAAATTGTAGCCATGAATATATATGTATTTATTTACCTCTCTAATCTGCTTCAGCCAGGCTTCTCTTCCAATGAGCTCCTGATGCAAGACTACAGGAGCAGAATTTAAACTGAAGGCCACTGTACCATTACAATTTTCTTTAACAAATGGCTGAATGTCGACATTTAGCTGAAAGATGGGGTCAAAATATTGTGTAAAAGAAAAGCAGCACTTCATACAACATCAGTCTTATCTGTACTTGGTATCACCTGGACAGAAGGTTTCCCCACCCTCTCTGAATTATCCATACAAAAAGCATTGCTTTTCAGGAGTTCTGGAACTGAAACATTATACTCAGGTCACTCCTGATTCTGTTGTCTGGTCAAAATCTGATTAGTATCAGCATATTGCCCAGCTGCAAAATGCATTTTTTAAGAAGCAGTGAAAGGGTATGTTCATATTTAAGGATACCTTTTCAAAAATTCTAGAAGTACCATCTTCAACTTGAACAGTTATAATTTTGCTTCATTCTGTTGTCTTAATTTTAGTCAAACTGTAAGCAAGACTATCTTTAAGGGATGTGAGAGTTCCCCAGAGAGGGACAAAGCAGTTAGCGTTTTAGCTCAGCTCAGTGATTAGCTGGGACATACCAGCCTTTCCACCTAGAAAGCAAGGAGGAGATAATAACGAGCCCATACCAAGCTGCATGTCTGCTTTCCCTCTGTCCCCAGACTCTAGTACAAGATTCAAAAAAGGCAAGGCACTGAAAGACTTGTGAATGCATCCCTGAAGCATTTTTATTAGTAAGTACGGTGGGGGGGGGGGGAGGATTTGCATGGAGCTGAGACATGTGAGGGAAGGCACATAATCTCCCCCTCATGCTATTCCCCCTGATCTTAAACAACCCCACTAAAGAAATATATAAATATTTCATCTAATAAGGCACATAGAAGCATCAGGAGACCATTTGAGGTTGGGGAAATGTTGTAATCCCACCATCGTCCTAATCCAAATTTCTCTTTATAGCTGCTTTTTTCTGGCCATCAAGTTGCAGCTGACCTATGGCGACCCCGTGGGGTTTTCAAGGCAAAGAAACATTCAGAGGTGCTTTACCATGGCCTTCCTCTGCATTGTAACTCTGGACATCCTTGGTGGCAAATATTAACCAGGGCCAACCCTGCTTAGCTTTTGAGATTTGACAAGAGGCAAGCCATTTATGGTCTTCCCACTACCTTCCCTAATTTGGCCCTAGCATTAACTTGAGAAGATTTATTTCCCAGCTACAGAGAGTTCACTTCCTTTTGTTGTTGTTCAGTTGCACAGTCAAGTCCGACTCTTCGCAACCCCATGGACCACATCACGCCAGGCCCTCCTGTCTTCCGTTGTGCTATGGAGTTTGCTTCATTTCACGTTTGTTGCATTGATAACACTTCCACAGTACTGTAAAGTCCTACACTGATGGTTTACTTCTGCCTAGCAGGGCTTACAAGGGATTACTTAACTTTAATATACATATCCATACCATAGTTCAACAGGACTCCAGCATTATATCTTGACAGAGTCACTATAAAGCAAAAAGAAAAGCCATTCTTCACAGAACAGTCTGTGCAAGACTTCAATCCTTTAAACTGGGATGAGTTCCTAGCTGTTGTCAAGATTTTCCAAACCCTACCATACTAGCTTCTTATGATAGAAATTCTTCATTTTACATAATTCAGCAAATGGAAATATAGCAGCAATCAATAATAAAAGGATCAATCCCCTTATACAAAGGACTTTTGCTACATGGGAAGATTTTATTCCATGACTTATGTTTAGGCTTTATAGTTTTACTAGGAAAAAGGCCCATTGTGGAAATAAATACGACCTCTACAAAGAGGCTCTGGGCGGATGCCCCGGCCTTGGACACTCAGTGTCAATTTGCTGTGGCGACCTCAGCAGGGTATAATGACACTGAGTCCACCATTTTCTACAGAGGAACTAAGCTCTGCTACCTAAAGAACAGTTGTAATTTTGAGTGATCTCCAGCCCTCACCTGGAGATTGGCAATGATGGTTCCCCAGATAGGAATAGTTGGTTTGGAGGGTGGAGTCTATGGCTTTGTACCTGTCCAAGGTCCCACGCCTCCTGAAACCTCACCCTCTCCAGGCTCCACCCCTCAGATCTCCAGGAATTTCCCACCTGGATTTGGCAACCCTATCTCCTTCCCAGCCAATCATCAACCTACCTTTATTTCCCCCTCACTCTTCAGCTTTCCACCCCCCACACACCTGCAGCCTCTCCCGTGCTCTGAAGCCCTGACTGCTACGTCACATTGGCTGTCATACGGGGGCCACCTCAGCAGCATATAAGGATACAGAGCCCACCATTTTCTCCAGGGGAACTGATCTCTGCCATCTGGAAAGCAGTTGTAATTCTGAGTGATCTCCAGCCCTCACCTGGAGATTGGACACATTTTACCTCAGAACAGCAAACTGTTTAGAATGTTAGAGGCAAAAGCCAATCAAGTCGCATATGCAAACGACCTCTGTGTTCCATGCAAATAACCTCTGTGTTCTGACTGGCTATGGGGGACGGGGAGGAACAGCAAACTGTTTAGAATGTTGGAGGCAGGACTCAGGCAAAGCAGCCAGTGGATAGGGAGACCCTCTGAATGACAGATCAGAGAGCGAACTGATTTTGGAGCGTGTGGAATGTTCTAGAGAAGTGCCACCACCATTCAGCTTTTATTTATAAGGGAGATTCCCAGACCATGGGAACTGCTCTGCCACTGAAGGCCAAGAAGGCAAACTTTCATGTTCTTCTCTGGGGACTGGGCATGCCAATTATTTTTAATTTCTACATATAGTTTTTAAAGGCTTTAACTCTCTGTGACATGCAGCAGTAATATAGTGCAGCAATGAACCCTCTTTTAGCATATTTCGACTGCCCTGAAACCAACAGAAGATGCCTTATTGAAGGAACCCATCTTATGGGCCCTGCATAGGGCCTTTGCAGCAGCCATGTCTAGGCTATTGAACTCCCTTTCCACGGAAGCAAGACTTGTGCCATCTCTTCAAACCTGTTAAACCAAACTAAAGATACTTTAATTCTGAAAGATCTTCGAATGAGTATTTTTGCTCTCCTATTTTGAATTTTTCTGCTGTTATTGATTTTTTGTGACTTTTTAAGAGGATTTTATTATTTTAGTGTATTTTAATATAATGTAAAATATATGTGGAAGGTCAGTAGTTCAGCAGTTTGAGACCCGGGTGCCGCAAGACTGAGTGAGCGCCCGTCTCTAGTTCCAGCTCCTGCCAACCTAGCAGTTCGAAAGCAAGAAATTGCAAGTAGATAAATAGGTACCACTTCAGTGGGAAGGTAACAGCGTTCCGTGTGCCTTGGTGTTTAGTCATGCCGGCCACATGACCACGGAAACGTCTCCGGACAGCACTGGCTCTTCGGCTTTGAAACAGTGATGAGCACCACAACCCTAGAGTCAGATTCGACTGGCTTTCGAGCAAGGGAATTTTTACCTTTAAAATATATGATTTTACTACTTTCTTGGCCATCCTTCAGTGCCCCAGTAGGCAGAAAGGTGATTGCCTTAAGTAACTAAATAAAATGTTATATATCTTTCCACAAGCAGTTGTTTGAACAGAATGCATACATTGAACAATGTGGTTTTTTAAAATTTAAATAAAGTTATCCGTAGATGCAGGACAGAATGAAAAGATACTTGATGCTTCTTTACTATTTCAAATTTTGAACACTAAAGGGAGAGGGGAGGCATACCTTATGACTCATAGACATGTGGTTTCCATACTTAAATGCCATATTTTGGATCTCTGCATCATGCTTTGCTAGTTCCATTGCAGCCTGGCAGCTCTTTGCTAGCAAGGCACTATGGGATAGGGAAATTTGTTCTTCCCAAGTTGATATTCCAATGTCATCTGTGAGACCATTTTCCTAGAAACACAATAAAAGCTAAACTGAATGACATGGGGAAAAACAAAGATTAAACGCAGTCACAAACGTACCTTCAAGTCCAGAATCTTGATTATGCAGTTAAAGCATTCATTTATACTGACTGAGAATCTTCCAGAGCAAGGTGATAGGACTTGCAAACTGACAAATGTTTTCTACTGAAATTAGCTTTTTCTACCCATCTCCCTTTAAATTAAAGCCCAAATCATGCTTATTCTGGAGATTTTTTTACAGATTTATGGATTGGATCCTACAAGATGTCAATGGCAGGTGCTTACCAATACAGATCTTCCCCACCTTCCCCATCCCATGGCAAACTTCAACAGCCCCAAAATTCTGATTCTGGAGGTTGCAGGACATGTGTACACAAAAAACCATGTCACTGAGAGGGTAGTGATCCCCACCTCATTTTTGTGCCACAGAGCATCTTGCACATATGGAAACACCATGGCAGAAGATGAAAGTAGGATTATTCTTTTTGGTTCACCCTACTCAGTATGCTAGCCCAAGCCTTGACCTTCTGTATCACCTTTTCAGATGTCTCAGAGTTGTATGGGGAAGCGGAAGGGCGGGAAGTATGATCATGCCAGCAAAAAAACCTTGTATTCATAATTCATTGGATGCAACCCATATACCTTTAAATGATTGGGTTAGTTTACTATAGCTATCTACTAACAACTCATTACTGGCCTAATTAAAGTATGTCAATGAAATGAACGTTTTATCAAACTTTAAAACAAAAAATGAGAAGACTTATGGGTTTAAAACTCTGGTTGACAAAAACGCATCTGGGAAGGGAAGGAACGGGCAGGGACGAGTTAATGCCCTCTCCTCCAACCTGCTTTTTCTCCCCTGAAGATTACTAGTACTCTTATGCTACACTGTAGAGGAGACTCACTGGCTCATATAAATATGCCTTATAGTAAGTTACATCACTCAGGAACAGCCCTGGAGAGGTGCTGCCAGTCACAGTAGGTGGATCAATGGGCTGACTTGATACAAGGCGGTTTCCTAGGCTCACAAATATTTTAGCTATATGGAGTTCAAACTATTTTTTGTGATTAACAAGAATGTGGCTTGAGTAGTCTGATAAAGGTCCCCCTCTTCATTTCATCCTCCATCCTCTTTATATTTATAGTAATCTGTCTCCAGAAAACGACCATTGGTTACTCACCGTGAAGGGTCCTTCTCCTCCGAGGTCTGGAGGACATCTTGTATGGGTGATTCCCATCCATCTTCAGGGAGGCAGGACTAAGTTCAACTTCTTCCTGTTTCCTGTGGTGGGAGTCACCCCTGGCTCAGTTTTGGTGCTCCCCAAAGCAATGTAGTACAGAACTATAATACAGGAAGAACTCAAAAAAACAGCAGCATAACATTAATCTTAACAAGAAGTAACAGGACAAGTAAAAGGCGAGAGGAAAGAGGTAAGAGAAGGGACCTCCTTCTAAGCAGTATATGCAAACAGGGCTACTGCAAGGGCAAGTCGAATGCCGTTCCTCTCTGAAAACACCTTCAGGTAAGTTGATCTCACTCTCTCTGTATGTTGTGACAGGCCAAATGCAGTCGGTGACCCATGGAAGTGTGGCGACCCCGGGAGGGCCAAGATGTCCTCCAGACCTCAGAGGAGAAGGACCCTTCACGGTGAGTAACCAATGGTCGTTCTCCCTCTGAGGTGGAGGACATCTTGTATGGGACCTCCAAGAGCAGTGTCCCCTAAATATAGGGTGGGGGGGTCGTCCTCCGCCGACAGGACTAACTGCAGAACACGGCATCCAAAGGCTGCATCTGCAGAATCATAGACATTGATCTTGTAGTGTCTGATAAAAGTAGACAGGGACATCCAGGTTGCCACTTTGCAAACTTCTTCCACAGAAGCCCTATTAGCAAAAGCCGCTGAGGCAGCCGCACTACGCAAGGAATGGGCCGTAATGCCATCAGGAACCTTGATGTGTAGACTCGGCTATGCAAATCCTAATGGTGGAGCTTATGGCCGAGTTAGACATTTTCTTCCCCGTATGAGGTGGAGAAATGTTAATGAACATAGAGCCTGTGTGTCTAAGCTCAGCTGTTCTGGAGATGTAGTATTTTAACGCTCTCCATACATCTAAGGCGTGCCATAGGTATTCCGTCAGATGTGAAGGGCTCGGAACAAAGGAAGGAAGGCAAATCTCTTGACTCCTATGAAATTTAGTGCTCACTTTGGGACAAAAGGTCGTATCCGTTCTCAAGACTACTTTATCTCAGTGGAATACATAAAGTTGTTTTTGCATTGATAGGGCTCCAAGCTCAGAAATTCTTCTGGCTGATGTAATGGCCACCAGAAAGAGCATCTTCATCCGAAGGAATTTTAAGGAAATGGAGCTCAAAGGTTCGAAGGGTCCTTTAGTCACATACATAGACCTTTATTGGCATAACATGGTCCTTTAGTCAATGCTAAAAAAGATAGAGTACACTCCGGTCCTTCGTTCGTCCACGGGTACCCTTTCTATGGCTTGGATGCTCAGCAGGGGAATTATTGCTGATGTGGTTCTGGCCCATTTTACAGGATTGCTGTGAGTTGGGGAAACAATGAAACGTTGAGGAGGGAAAGACAGAAACTCTATTTTGTAACCTTCCGATATCACGTCCTGAGTTCATATATCGGGTTGTGAGGAGAGCCACTTCTGACTGTACCTGTACAGAAGTAGGCGCCCCCCCACTGGGGGATCTGGGCAGTCATGCCTTGGAGTTTTGGGGGTCTCCCCCACCCGTCTTGCCTATTTCCTTGTCTGGGAAATCTGTTATTGCTAAAACCTCTTTGGCAGAAGGGTTGCTTGTTTCCTCCCCAGGAGGAACGTCTGTTGTCTTGTCTGAAACTCGAGAATGAATTGTAGGGACGAAAGGAATAGGATGTATTGGGCGGCCTCCTGTCTCCAGGGCGGACCAACTTTGGAAGGGCTTTCTTTTTATCACAACCTTCTACCAGGACTTTATGTAAGGAGCTGACAAACAATTTATCCCCCTCAAAGGGGTAGGCTGTAACAATGGCCTTTGACTGGTAGTCCGCTGGCCAAGCCCGTAACCAGACAACACGTCTAGCAATAGCCGCCGAAGCCATAGCCCTGGAAGTGGCTACCATAGAATCTAAGGTGGCATCAGCCGTGTAAGATATGGCTTTTAGAACCCTACTAGCCCCATCTAACAGCCCAGGATTGTTTTCAGGAAGCATTTGGATCAGCCTCCTCATCCAGACAATGTTTCCTCTGGAAACAGTGGAAGCCGCAGAAGAAGCCCAGCATAGCCAGAGCATTGGCCTCGTGGGACCTCTTTAGGGAAAACACTGATTTTTTTGTCTAAATTATTTTTCAAGGAACCGTACCCATCCTCAGAAAGCAGTCCAGACAGCTGTAGGGCAGCTACGGGAGCATCTACTGCAGGTATCTGAAAGAGATTTGCGGCAGAAGAGGTTAAAGGGTACAGCTTCTTAACAGATCGAGGGATCTGCTAGACAGAAGTTTATCCCATTCAGCTTTGACCTTTCGCACATAAAAATCAGGGAATGGAAAGGCTGCTTCAGTATAGTCCTCAGGAGGAAACACCTCGTCAGTGATCTCAGAACCATCAGGTTCACTTTGTCGGTTAAGAGATTTGCGCCCAGATCTTGCCTGTATCTTTAAGGCGTTTTGTCCAATAAATATGGGAAATCCTTAGGCTGAAAGAATCTAAAGGATTGCTCTTTATGAGAAGATCATTTTGGTTGGGGCCCCCCCTCATCTTCTGGATTAGAGGAGAATTCCCCCTCCTCTTTTTCACTATGTGGCAGGGAGGCGTCACAGTCATCCTCAATGGGATCATCATACACATAAGGCTCTCCCAGGAATTCCTTTTGGGCAGCTTTAGTAGGCCAGCAGCCTCCCCTGTGTCGTTTGTCTGGGGGGGGAGAGAGGAGGAGGGAGATCTGGCATGGCGGGAAGTCTGTTCTTTCGCCCTGGAATAACGATCCATCTCCTCCCTCATAGCCCTCCAAAAAAAGGCCATCGCTGTAGGCGAGATGGGGGGGGTTGTCATCAACCTTACCCTGGTCGTCTTCTACCTCCGATCCCTGTGCGAAGCTTGCCTGGATATGAAGAATCTGGCCTTCCCCACACTGACCGGTGGTCTCGGGGGTATTAGTTTGCGGGTTTGAGCCCCTAGGGGCATTCCCGTCTTTGCTGCCTGTGCGGCGATTTTTCTCCAAAAAGGACGCCACCGGCCGGCCGGGCTCCACTTGAGCATGTGCTGAAGTTTTGGCACGCTAAGAATTGCCGCTCTCACTGTGCGCTCTTTCGCGATGTCTGGGCTCGGACACGGCCCGTTTTCTATCACTGCGGCTGTGACAATCATGGGGAGACCCGCCGTGAGTAGGAGGAGGCTTTTTTTACTCCCAGCCTCTTAAAGGGTCCGGAGTCTGATCTGTTCACTAGGCCCATGGGCCTCTGCGAAAGCTGAGGTAAAGTGAAGAGAAACAGTATCTTTTTTCTTTCTTTCTTTCTTTATTTTTTATAATAGAGAGTGAGAAGAAAAACAGTCAGGAAAGTTAATAAAGCAGAAAGGATGTGCTAGTATAGTCTAAAAGGTGAGTGTTAGGCGAGCTCTAACACTAAGCTGCTCTCCCTACTGAGGCAGGAAAGAAACTGAGCCAGGGGTGACTCCGACCACAGGAAACAGGAAGAAATTGAATTCAGTCCTGCCTCCCTGAAGATGGATGGGAATCACCCATACAAGATGGCCTCCACCTCAGAGGGAGAAGAGGACAGCTAGTGGCGAGCTGGACTCGGGTTCTTCCAGAGAGGACTCTCTGACAGAGCAAGGGGCAGCTGCCCCAAAAAGTCCTTATAAGATGCGGAAGAGACGAGGAAAGGAGAAGTGAAGTCTGAAGGACTCTGAATTGTGCCTTTGAGAACTCTGAAATGGGATGATTGAGGGTACTGTTCCTAGACAGTTAAATTTTAAGAGTTAAAGGAAAAGTATTATAAATGTTTGACTCAGTTTATAATAATCTAAACGAAATGAAGATTTGTTGTAACTAAGCTAGTGAGGATCTCCTCTCTTGGGTTTTAAGTTAGTAGTGGGTTCTTTGCTTTATCCTATATATGTAGTCCCCCTTCCCTTTTTTTCTGTAGTAGTTTTTGTAGTCTTATAAAAAATTAATTAAAAATCCCCTCCGGGGGCTCAAAAAAAAAGAACATTTTAAATTCATGGTCAAAATTAATTTTGTCATTTCATGAAAAAATTGAGCTGATTAAAACAATAATTCTTCCTAAATTCTTATTTTTATTCCAAAATCTTCCTATTAGTATAAAAAGCCAAATGTTTCAAGTTTGGCAAGGAATGTTGTCCAAATTTTTATGGCAGAACAAAAAACCCCGTATAAATTTCAGGTTACTTTCACAACCATTAAAAGAGGGAGGACAGGGGTTGCCAAATCTAAAGTTGTATTATGAGGCAGCATTATTGAAGCATGCTTTATCCTATAAATCCTATAAAGCCTGGACTCAAATTGAAAAAACCTATGTCCTTCCTAAACTACTGCACGGAAAAATAAATAAAATAAATATTAGACAACCCATTTCTCACAACCACTATGGAGATATGGGATAGAAAAAGGAGTGTTTTAGCACCAGGCATTTCACCAGAAGCAGCCTTTTTAGGCCAGGAGTGGTTTCCACCAGGAATACATATAAAAATTGGAAAAAGGCTGGAAAATTTAGAGTTAAGGATTTATGTTTTCAACAATTAGCACTGAAATATAATATAGAGGTATCATGGTATTAAGAACAACAGTTATCTCATATGCTTTCCACTAACAATATTGTAGAAAATACAAATCGCCCACTGACAGCTTTTGAAACTTTAATAGATAAAAATATGATGGATCACAAAGGATTATATCAATATTATATAAATTGTTAGCCTCTTCTCAGTGATCTAAGCTTTCAGCACAGCAACAAGCCTGGCATAAAGATCTGGAAACGGAACTCTCTGGTAAATAATGGTCTAAAATATGGAACTCGGGTTTGTATACCACTAAAGCTTTAAATTTAAGACTACAAAATTGTAAGCTTTTTTCAAGATGGTATATAACTCCTCTAAAATTGTTTCGTTCAAAAATATTGAAAAATCCCAAATGTTGGAAAGGCTGTGGACAAAAAGGTTCTTTGTATCGTTGGTGGTCCTCTCCAAGGATACAAGATTTTGGGGGGGAAATTATTATAAAAATAGAAGAGATTTTTGGTATACGGATACCAGTAATTCCTGTAGGAATTCTACTTAATTTTTGGGAGAATGTTCAGTTTTCTGCTACTATGAGAGACCCTTTTGATTTAATGTTGATTGCAGCAAAAAGAATCCCGGCGCAAGTTTTGAAAAAATAAAATTCCTTTAATAAGGCAGTGGTTTTTGAAGTTATGGGACATAATAGCTATCGATAAAATATCAATTCAAATTAAGGAAGCAAAAAATACAAGGTTTAAAGAAAATTTCACAAAAAAAAGGGCTTAGATTTTTTTTGAATATATTAGTAAAACAAATGAGATTTACAGTGCCTTACCTGTACAGTATGTTGATTTTTGTATTTTATTAATGTTTGGATTTAGTATTTGTTCTTTTGTATGAAGTTTTGTGATTTAATATTTTGAAAATTTAATAAAAATATAGTTATAAATAAACAAGACAAACAGTACCAAGGTAAACAGATTCCTATTAATATGCATTGCCAATTATGTATAGACACCACCAAACCTCTGTCCAAATGTTTCCATAAAATATTTCTACGTAACTTTTTTTACACACACATATATATATATACACACAGAGACACACTGTAAAGTTAAAAGTAATACTAATAGATCTAACAATGCACGAGCAACAATGATATACAAATAAGTGGCATATGTTTAAAAAATTTTCTCAGATCAAATGTGAACTGAATACATATACAAAATAGATGAAAATAATTTAGTATTCCAAGCGCCAAATACATGATAGGGAAGACAATGAGATAAAAACTTGTCGTATTCGAGTAAAGAGACATTTATTATTGCAATGTATTCATAGAAATTTTGCCTCTTATAATTAAGAAACTGAGACAGTGTATTTTTGTTAACTGTTTTGATATTCATGATGCACAGTAACAGTCTTATGATACAATAAAAAGTTGGATCAAGTTCAAAGCTAAGTAAACTTGTTTAGGCAAGGAAAATATTTACACAGTGGAATGATTTATATTAGTAAATCCCTGTCACACTCTCATATGTACACAGACAGGTGTGTTAGGTTTGAACCTTTATTACTTGTATTATTTCTGAATGGATTTCACGATCAGCCACATCATAAAATGCACCAAAAAGCCAATAATTTGGATTACCAGATATTAGGGTTGCCAGGTCTCCTCATCAATCAGGCAGGAGGATTTGGGGAGCATTCCAGGTGTGGGTGGGGACATCATGCGGGGGACACTCTAGTACTAGGGAGAAACTCTATGGTTTTTTCACCCTCAAACCATAGAGTTTATCCAAATACTACCTATCCCTAGTCTACCAGATTTACTATGGTAAAGACCTACACTTGGAATTATTCTATGAAAAGACATTCTTCCTGTTTCACAATCCAAGTGACCAGACAGATCTTAAGGAAGCTGAAGTATCTCCCAAGGGTCTCTACAAATACCTTTTCTTAGAAATTTGTCTATGTCATACAACTGGCTGAATTAATAAAGAAAAACTCTGCCATGCCCAAGATTATAAACCTATCTGTAATGTTATTTTATTTAAACTGATATTTTGGCTCAAGTAGCCATGGCTTGTTGTTCTCTCTTCCAAATATTAACAGAGAGTCCCTTTTAGAGGAGAAAAGTGAAAGATATCAAGGCACATTATTGATCAAAAAATGATAGATCAGGCATATTGCATTAAGAACAAGGCATCAACTGTATCATAGCACAAAGAGGGAAATGAACTATTTTTAATTAAGATGGGGTGGAAATACCTTGAAAAAATTCAGAATTTATTTCATTACACTGAGTCTAACATTTGAAACTATTTTAGATATTTTTCTCTATCCTTCAGTGGTATTTTACCTTATCAACATGCTTGCTTCTTGGATTCTTGGCAAAATATAACCATGTAGCAGATGGGTCTTGCTATGTATACGCAATGATGCTAAACAGTTAAAGGAGATGGCAAGCTGCCTCTGAGCCATTGCCCCTATCACCAGGTGTGCTGCTATAATCAGCAGCAGGAAAGGGATAAAAATCCCTTCTGAGCCACACAACTGCTGCTGCCTCTGGGACACAACCAGCTTAATCAGATGCATTTTGGAATGTTTGTGACAGCTATTTTCTATTATTGAGGCAAAATCCCTGCCAGGTTCTTTAACATTTGTAAAATACTATGTGGGGTGCAAGGGAGACCTTCGCACGGGGTAGCTGCTAAGTGATTTTCAGAAGGTAAAATGAGGCATTTATTTCTGCTTCATATATGTCACATCTATTGGGAAGTATTAACATTGTTCTTGATATTTACACATAAACATACCTAACTAAGAAAGAGCTTAAGATGGCAACAAACTACTTCTACGCAGATAGATACAGTTGGTCAGCAGTGTTGGTCTCTAATTTAACACTGGACTCTAATTTTATTCTACTGCTTCACACTGGACTCTAATTTACTTCTACACAGATTAGATTTAAAATAGAAATTTAGATCCATAAGTCTGTTAAGAATGTGATTTTGGTGTTCACACGCTTATACTGTATACTAGATTATTAATACTGTGTAAAATGAATGCATGGTGGATGCAGGTCTGCATGTCCCTGATATTTGATATACCCTGTTTCCCCGAAAATAAGACCTACCCCAAAAATAAGCCCTAGCAGGATTTCTATGCATTTGTGGTATAAGCCCTAGTGTGTCTTCTTGAGAAAAAATAAATATAAGACAGTGTCTTATTTTCGGGGAAACACGGTAATAAGCAGAGTCGATATATGCACAAGCATAGTGCTAAATATATAAAATCCTTATTATAACACTCATCATAGTGCTTCTCACATGAAAGAGATTTCAGGGACCTGCTGCTTCCACAAAATCTAATTCTACACTATAAAGTGTTATTGAATACTTTCATAAAGCCACAAATGACATAAAATGCAGAGTAACTGATCCACGCAACAGTCTCCTTCAGACTGGACTACTTCAATTCGTTCTACGTAGGGCTACCCTTGAAAACACTTTGGAAACTGCAGATGGTCGAGAATGCAGCTTCCAGGTTGCTGACCAGAACATCATGGTCAGCTCATATTACTCCAATTCTGTGGCAGCTGCACTGGCTATCAATTAGTCTCTGGATCCAATTCAAGGTGTTGACATTAACCTTCAAAGCTTTCAGTGGTCCCAGACCCTCATACCTATGAGACCACCTCTCCAGTCACAATCCTCCACTCCACTGGGTCATTGTCTAGGGGCCCCTTGTGGCCCCAGGATGGCTCGGTTAGCTGCGACCAAGGGAAGGGCCTCCTCAGTTGTGGCCCTTACCCTGTGGAATGAGCTCTTGGATGACACCCATGCTCTGCTGGACTTGTTTAGTTTCTGCAGGTCATACAAGGCTGAACTATTTTGATTGGCCTTTGGAGGGCAATCACATGTTTGGGCTGTTTTTATTAGTGGTATGGTGATGGCTCAGTTAGCTGTCATCAGGGGAAGGGTCTGTTGTGGACCCTACCCTGTGGAATGCATTCTTGGATGACACCCATGGCCTGTCAGACTTGTTTAGTTTCTGCAGGGCATGCAAGGCTGAATTGTTTAGATTGGACTTTGGAGGGTAACCACATGTTTGGGCTGTTTTTATTAGTGGTACGGTGATAGCCACATATTTTAATAATTTAATATTTTAATGCTTCAATATTATGTTTAATATCACAATTTTAGTATTTTCGTGATAATATTTCATATTTGTTATGTTTTACCTTATTGGTTTTAATCTCTCTCTTATATATAAAGCCGTAGTGGGGCCCAACGTTCCAATTCACACCAACAATGTTTGGAGGCTTGAACTGTCAGTCAGAAGACGCTGGCTGGGTTGCCTGGCTGCCTTGTGTAGTCCCGCCCACGTCAGCCCCGGCCAGAATGTTCAGCTCAGTCTGCTCTGGGCCTCTGACAGGAGAGGACCATCTGCAGACTGAGTGCAGGGACGGGGCTTCTACGGCTGGGCCGCTTCAGCCCACTCTTCTCTGATTGGGCCAGCGTGTCAAGGTCATTTGCATATGAAAGCTGACTGGACTTCAGTCCATCCCACACCTCAAACTCCCTCCCCCCTCTGCAAGACAGTTGGCATTGTCAGTTGCATATGGGACCTGCTGTATTCTGAGGTAAAATGTCCTCACTCACATACTTCCCCTTCAACAGAAACAAACCCAACACAATCATGCCACACCACAAAAAAGACAGATCATACCACAAGCAGAATACCACAAGGCAAAAAATGATAGGAAACGGTGCCAGCAGTCACCACATTTCTGACACAGATATGTACCTGAGAGCGCTTCAGAGGATGGTGTGCAGGTCCCAGGTTCATGTTTTAAAAGCTGCCTGGGAGGTTATGGACCATTCACACACTTTCAACCTTAACATACCTCATAGGTTAGTTGTGCGGATCATACAGGAGAGAGGAGAATGATGTTAGCTGCTTTGGTTCCCACTGCAGGGAAAGACTGCC
>NW_015168132.1:26581-26685 GCF_001447785.1 Gekko japonicus | reverse complement strand
TCAAAACCAATTTAAGGCATAATAGAGATATGGAGACTTTTCCATCCTCCTTTGCATCAATTTGTCTTTGTTGGCAATGGCAACCCTAGGCCTGCAAGCACTCT
>NW_015168132.1:20498-26540 GCF_001447785.1 Gekko japonicus | reverse complement strand
AGAATGAAGTAAGCTGCTTTGCTCCCCGCTAATGAGAAAGACAGAATCTTGCCTAGAAAAAGGCTGCTGAGAGGAGAGGAGATAAAGTTGCCAGCTTTAGGTATGGAAATTCCTGGAGATTTGAGGAGTGGAGCCCGGAGAGGGGGACCTCAGACAGGTACAGTGCCATAGACTCCACCCTCCAAACCAGCCATTTGCTCCTGGGGAACTATTCTTGCCAATCTTGGCCCAGCAGCCATCAAACCATTCTCTTCAACCCCCTGCTGTGCAGCTGACTTTCCCCTAGGGTTGCCAATCTCCATGTGGGACCTAGAGATCTCCCGCTGTTACAGTTGATCTCCAGATGTCAGAGATCAGTTCCCCTGGAGAAAATGGCTGCTTTGGAGGGTAGACCCTATGACATTATACCTACTGAGTC
Source organism: Gekko japonicus (assembly GCF_001447785.1). Classification (NCBI taxonomy): domain Eukaryota; kingdom Metazoa; phylum Chordata; class Lepidosauria; order Squamata; family Gekkonidae; genus Gekko; species Gekko japonicus. The sequence goes on along the minus strand of NW_015168132.1, from coordinate 26,122 downwards.
CTTCCGCCCCTCCGCCCAATGTTGCCCTCCACAGGATCCACCCGCCAAATCTCCAGATATTTCCCTCCTTAGAGCTGGCAACCCTACTTTCCCCTCAGTGCCTGTTGGTAGGCAACTAAGCTTGGTCCTGTCACCTATTTTGGCCTTTGAGAGAAAACACATTGGGGCCAGTCCTGATAGGGTTGCCAACTCCAGATGGGAAATTTCTGGAGATTTGAGGGATGGAGCCTGAAGAGGGTGAGGTTTGAGGAGGGGTGGGACCTCATACAGGTACAATGCCATAGACTCCACCCTCCAAACCAGTCAGTCCCTCATGGGGAACCATTGTTGCCAATCTCCCGGTGAGGGCTGGAGACCACTCAGAATTACAACTGCTCTGCAGAATGGAGGGCAGAAGTCAGCTGACGTCAAAGGGGCAGATAATGGTAGGTTTATGGTTAGCTGGGAAGGAGATGGGGTTGCCAACTCCAGGCTGGCAAATTCCTGGGGATTTGAGGGGTGGAGCCTGGAAAGGGTGGGGTTTGCAGAGGGGTGGGACCTCAGACAGGTAGAATGCCATAGACTCCACCTTCCAGACCAGCCATTTCATCCTGGGTAACAATTGTTGCCAATCTCCAGGTGAGGGCTAGAGATCACTCAAAATTACAACTTCTCTTCAGGTAGCAGAGATCAGTTCCTTTGGAGAAAACAGTGGACTCTGCTGAGGTCGCCACAGCAAATTGACACTGTTTGCCCAAAGCCAGAGCACTCTCCCAGAGCCTCTTTCTAGATCTCGTATTTATTTCCACAACGGGCCTTATTCCTAGTATTTTAATATGCCACAAGACCCTTTGGGTGAGCAGCAACTAAAAAACTCAAATAAAAGAAAGAATACAGAGTTATCTTTCTTTAAAATTAAAAAGACTTACCTTGAATATATCCCACTGATCATATCTTGCTGGAGAGAGCTGTCTGCTGTGTTGCTGGGCCCAGCTGCCTTAGATATAAGTAAAACCACCAGACCTCGCATCTGCAAGTTGTTTCTGCTATCATAAACAAAACCTCTGCAAAAAAGAAAAAAATATTTCATCCTCAAATTTTGTTAGTCACCTGTGAATCACTAGTACATTTTCATTATGGAGCTGCCATTAATGGGAGCCGTTAGAGATACTGCTATATAAAACATAGTTGTATTTGTCTGCAGTAGAAGAGCAAGATTTGAGTCCAGTACCACCTTAAAAACCAACACTTCTGAGGAGGAGAGGAAGAAGAAGAGTTGGATTTATACCCTATCCTTTACTTGGAGTCTCAGAGTGGCTTACAAGAGAGCTCTGAGAGAACTGTGACTGACCCAAGGTCACCCAGCTGGCTGCAAGTGAAGAAGTAGGGAATCAAACCTGGTTGTCCAGATTAGAGTCCGCCACTCTTAACCACTACACCAAACTGGCTCAACACCAAACTGAGTCAAAGTATCTGACTGAAGGAACTTTGACTCTTGAAAGCTTATACCATGGGAATCTTATTGGTCTTTAAGGAGGTACTGGACTTAAATCTTGCTCTTCTACTGCAGACAAATACAACTATGTTTTATATAGCAGTATCTCTAACGGCTCCCATTCTCCCTCCTTACCCCCCCCCATCCTGCATGGCTTTTTTGTCCATGCAGGTCCCATGCCCTCAAGTCACTGCTTTTTGGAGGTCAAAAGGAACTGCTTTTTGGAGGTCACGTCCCTATCCAGGTCAGCTTTTCACCATCTTTGGCTGGTCAGGCAGCTGGTTCCCTATCTCTCCTCTCATGACTTGGCTACAGTGATCCATGCAATGGTCACTTCCAGGCTAGACCATTGTAACTAGCTGTATACAGGACTGCCCTTGAATCTGACCTGGACACTTTAGTGGGTGCAAAATGCAGAAGTGCACCTCCTGACTGCGACACCTCAGCAGACACACATTCAGCTAGTGCTTCACCAGCTGCATTGGCTACCAGTTGAGTACCAGAGCAGGTTCAACTTTACGGTATTAACCTTTAAGGCCCTATGCGGTCAGGGACCAACATACCTGCGGGACCACCTTTCCCCATATGTCCCCCAAAGAGCTTTATGCTCATATGAACATCATCTTCTGGCAGTCCCCATTCCAAAAGACATCTGCCTACCTTTGACCAGGGCCAAAGCCTTTTCAGCTCTGGCCCCGGCCTGGTGGAACATGCTCCCACTTGAGATCAGGGCCCTGCAGGGGGGCCCTCCTTCCCCCTCCGCAGGTCTCCTCCCCCCCCCCGCTCCAGCAGCCAATCTCCTATTCCTCTCTCCCCAACTCGGCTCCCGCGGCAAGGCCTAAGTGGCTTCCAACCACCGGCCCACCGAAGAGTTCCAAGAGTGTTCCCTGCGCATGCGCAGGAAACGCCCTTTTACTTTTGGGGGGATTTAAATATCCCCCCTATATTTTTTCAACTTTTTAGATTTTTGTGCACACTTGGGAACTGCCCCAAGTGTGCAGGAAATCTCCCTGCCTCCCAGGTGTCCCCGATGTGCGGATTTAGATATCCGCACGCAGGGGGTGCCTTGAGAATTAGATATATAGATGGGGCTTATAATGTCTTTGTACTTATTGTTGTTTATATTTCAGCCCGCTTGTGGGGGAGGGCAGGATAGAAACTACACAAAATAATTTTTTTTTAAAAGAAAGAGATAAACTGAATTTTTATAGCTGATATAGAATTTGGACTGTTTTACAACCATGAAACAAATGCTGATATTTCACTAAAATCCTATTTTGGAGAAACAATTACATTCTATAGGGTATCAAGCAAATAGTGGGGATCTACATAGAAGGAGCCCGTTCACGGGGAGCGCGGGGTATAAATTGAATTAATTAATAAATTAAATAAAGGAAACAGAAAAAAATCTTTTGTCATGACACATTAAACAACTAAGCATGAGGATTTTACACATTGTATAGCTAATTTCAAATAAAGTCAACATTTTCACAGGAGGCTCAACATTATAGTTAGAAGGCAAGTTCAGTTTCCACAGCCATCCTTACTTTGGATGAATGGAAGTGTAAGTTACAATTATTACCATCTGATAGACAGTGGATAAGAATAGAACACTGAAGAGATAAAGAAAGAAAGCTATCCTATGAAGTATTCTAGTCAAATGGTAGCAGCTGCTAATTAGTAGCAATTCTAGATAAAGGAAGGTCCCTGGACAGAGTGTAAGAGTCAAGACACGCAGTAATTGACAAATGTTATAATATCCACAAATGACCCATATTGCCCACTCTTCCATAAGATTATTTACCGCTTGGGTAGGTTATCAGCAAAGTAAGAGCTGAAGTTCCTTTCCACTCAAAGTCATAAACATAAATACATTTGTGACATATACTGTCTTCACTACAGTAAATTGCATGAGACTTGAAACAAATAAAGCCTAAGGTGACCATCCTTTAGTAACTAGAAGCAACTGCAGTCACTTGACATGGCTTCAGGGGTCACATTCACATTCTACCTGAATCCAGATCCCCAGAGATATTCAACCCCAAGTCTCAGGTACATAAAAGCCTTCCAGATGGTGCAATTAGTCTTGATGGGTATGCAGCAGAAGACAGTTGCCTCTAGGGAGAAAAAGCTAACTGGAAGCAGCTCAAGTAAAATTGGGAACACATAAACTCACTATTGTCAGAATCAGATTCTTTAAGTCTAGGCAAAACACATCCACAAGTGTAAACATAAATATAAAACTACCAAGATTACAGTGTCACCTGTTATAGGCTGTGCACACTGGTATTAAACACTGTACCCTGAAGGAAAATGAAATTAAGACTGGTACAGCAACCCATAGCAAATCCAACTTATAATGAAAAAACTGTGGGGAAAATACAATTATTCTATATGCTATTCATGTGACAAATCCTAGTTTTAAGAACCTGACATATTCACATATTTAAATAGAGCTCTTCTTTTAAAATTCATATTGATCCATGGGGGGAAGGGGAAGAGAGTCTAGCTCTGAACCAAGTACATTGATATCAGACTCACACCACCCACATAAGCAGTAACACTGGCTAATAGTTTATATGCTGAAAAAATTTACACCTCCTACTACTGTCCATCTGTTTTAAAGAATAAATCAAGCAAACATAAGCGTTCTTATTAAAGCTTCATGCACTTAATTTGTAATACCCAGCCATTTCAATTTTCTCCTACAAATAACACATAAATCCATAATTTCAATACTTTAGCTGTACTATTCACTGATATATTTCTTCTAGAATAGAAAACAAAGTGAAAACAATGAATGTTTAGAGCTTGTGGGCTTGATAAAAATAGCTCAGTGATTATTCTGAAAAGTTTAGTAAACGTTTTAATTAATCTGTTTATCAAGACAATACAGAAACTATGATGACAACTGCATTATATTTTATAGCTGGCAGCAAAGTTGAGAACAGCTAGAAATAGTGTTAGCCAAATTGCCTTGAGTTATCAATTAGTCTAGGGGAGGTTATGATTATTAATTGGCAATAGGCAAATTAGGGTTCACACCAATGTATACAGAAGTCCCACCTTTGCTGTAAGTATCAGAACAGACACAGAGACTGTATTCAGTAAAATATAATGTCTTTTTACTGGAGGATATATATCATTCAAACAATACACAACCACACACACATTTATACATATGCTAAGAGATAAAGATAGAACCTTAACACAGTTGCATTAGCAGGACATTCGTTGGTTGGGAGCTATTTACCTGTCCTCATTGATTGAGTCGTTCCAATGGAAGAATGGAGGGGTTTAGAAATAGAAAATGGGGAACACGTGCTCTGGACCAGCAGAACCACGTGGACTCTAGCTGCAGATCTAGAATTTAAAGATGGAGGTAGGTACCTTGGAATCAAGCTTACATATGATAGTACCAACATGATTAAATTTAATCATTTAGAGACTCATAAGGAAATAGAACATCTAATAACAAAATGGGAAAAATTAAACCCTACATGGGCAGATCGGCATCATCTTATAAAATCCTTTCTTCTCCCGAAATACATCTTCCTCTTTAGAGCTCTTCCTATTGACATCCCAGGGACACAACTGAATGCATGGCAAAAGACACTAAATAGATTTCTATGGGCGGGTAAGAAAGCAAGGATAGGGTTCTCCACCTTATGTAGGCCAAAAAACAGAGGAGGCTTTGGATACCCAAATATTACGGTTTATAGACAAGCTGTTCAACTAGCTAACATAATTAAAATATTACGCAGGCAACCACCGCAGGACTGGATTCAAATATATTCGGACATGAACTATCCAGTACCATTACAAGCAATATTTTGGGGGAAAACCTCTCTCCCACATATACTTAAAGGTCCGAACTCACTTATGAAACCAATGTTAGCGTTATGGAAGAAAATGTATGAATCTTTACTTCCACCGATATCTCGGTATTTACCGTTTATTTCCCAGTCCTGGTTTAGAGATGCGGTAGCTCCGGCACACCTGGACAAATGGAAAGTAGCGAGAATGACTAGGTATGGTGATATAACCTCCAAAAAAGCTATATTACCTAAAGCAGCCATAGACCATAAGCTGAGAAGTGTGGTACCCTGGTATCTATACTTACAACTTAAGCATGCCACTGAGCAAAAAA
>NW_015168132.1:0-19810 GCF_001447785.1 Gekko japonicus | reverse complement strand
AAAGTATAGTCTTCTATTTTTTGAAACAAGCAATTGTATTTTTTCTGATTTTTGATGTTACCTACCTTGATACAAGTTTGCCATTATTGTCATTATTCTGAACTTTTATGTATCCTACTTTATAACGAAAATAAAATTAAAAAAAAAGATGGAGGTAGGGTATGTGGATAGCAAGCTGGACATAAGAGGGTTAAAGCTTCGATAGGGGTCGTGGAGAGGGTGAGAGACCATGTGGTCGGTCAGCATCTTTTATAACATGGGGGGGGCTGGCTAGGCTGGCCACATCCCCCCGTGACACCTTCTGTTAGTCCGTCCCATAAAACATACTATTGGCTGGCTGGAAGAGGGAAGGAGGACTAAGGAGTGGTCAATACTGAGAGCTAGAAACTTAGACTGAGGACTGCCACCTGGATGAAGGATGATTGAATCATCAGGCTAGGGCTATTGTCTCTTGATGGCCCTAGCCGGCTGGCTGATGGTTGAGCAATTAGTTGCTAAGCAACTATTATTGGAGTCCCAGAGCTACATGCAGCTTTGCAGGTTTGGAGGGGGGGGGGTTGCCTACATGTGCTTGAAGAAACTCCTAGTGGAGTTTGAAGTTCTCTGTCCTCGTGCCTTTCCATGGCATGGCGTCTGAGGCTTTGTACAGGCTTATGGAACTGCTTCATCTCACAGCAGGTGAGATGTCTGGTGACTCTGGACCATCACTGTGGCAGCAACACTCAAGGAAGGTGTCCCTCTTTCAGGTGTGTGGTCTGAACAGGTATTCCCAGGTTTCCATGTTGTACAGTCCCTTTTCACAGCTCATATTAAAAAAAAAAACCATTGATAGGCTTGCATGGCAACAATAGTCAAGTAAAAACGTTTATGTCTGATAAGCAAGTCAAGCCCGAAACTACATAAATACAAGGTAGCATTAATGCTTGAAGTGAAATGAACTGTTTACAAAATACTTTATATATTACATATAGTTTAATATGATTTAGGTGTAATAGTCAAAACCATACAAAAGAAAAACATGTATGCTGAAGTCCCATATAAGCAAGCATTTCCCATTCTCTTTCATTAAATCGGAGTGCCACTTAAGTCTGTGGAACAGAAGTGAATCCAGGAGATATGATTCTTGTCTTATTTCAAAGTAAAACTGCATAGGACCAGCCTGCAAGGTGCATATATTTTCAAGCAGACAACCATCTATAGAGAGACCATATATAGAGAGTGTTGAATTAGGATCTGGGAAACCCAGGTTCAGTTGGCCACAGAAGCTTGCTAGGTCTTGAGCCAGTCACACATTCTCATATGGGTTCTTAGGATGAGATGGAGGAGAGAAGAACAACATAGTTGCTTTGGGTCCTCACTGGGGAGAAAGACAATGTACAAATTAAGTAAAAAATGTAACTTATTAAAAAGTGCACATATTCCACAATTTTTCTAGATGCACTCAAATTCCTGCCCGTATATAAGCACTTACTTCTATCTCTTGCTAATTAAAGGTTTACTGTGGAAACAGAGGTAGATCACTAAAGTAAACAGACACAGCTGTTTGAAAACCAGGTATTACACATGGAAGTAAACTCCTCTCCATTAACGAGTCGACCTAATGTTCCTTTTGGTGATTTTTCTAAGAGTTTGTTGCAACGAGTACCACTTTTTCCCAGGCAAAATATTAGTACATACACTCTCATGAGACAAGCTGAGGGAACGGAAGCTGGCCACAACTTAAAATGTGTCTGCCTGCACAACAGCTAAAGTTGGCAAGTAGAGTGTTGGGATTTTTTTTAGCATAGTGGCAGATAGATCATATTGCATCAAATATTCAATTTGTTCTTTTCAGGTGGGATAACTAAGAAAAGTCAGAGAACTTCCCCTTCCTTTCCTTCAAAAATTTCACTGAGATCAGTGGAGAGAAAGGGGGAATTCCTCATGAGACATCTGAAGACCATTAACAGAGTTTGGCCACCAGCTGAAAAGCAGGCAATCTTGAGGGAAACAACCTCCCAAATCCCAACTGTTCCTTGTCCTCTCTCCTTTACCTGGAGGCAGTGCCTCCAACTCTGCCTCCTTCCATCCAACCTTCCATTCTCCCACTGAAGTCAACATCAACCTGCATCAGAAATTCTGGGATCAAATGGGTGGGCAGATGGTAAGTGCATTTCACTGTCATGAATAAATAATGACCCTACACACGTAGAGCTCTGGATTGCAGTAACCTTGGCCAATCTTTACCCGCTAGCAATTAGAATCAGTTACTCATTAATAATCACTACAATATGTTAAGTATTCCGCTATATTTTTAAAGTTCTTTACTAATGTCCGCTGCATCCATCATTATGAAATACTACAATATGGTAAGGCTTGCAGTTGGTTTGATCAAACAGCCAGTTAAAGAAAGGGTGGAAAAGGGATACTGAGAATAGGAATTAATTCATATTTTACATGACATTTTTATTTATTACCCAAATGTTTCTCAGTAAACTATATGGTGTCCAAAATGGAACACATATCTTTATATGAACATGGACACAAGATAGCTACAGTTCCTCAGTGTCCAGTCCCCAAGCATTTGAACAACTCCACGTTTGAACCAAAGTAGAAGTTTATTGCAAAGCGATGGAGATCACAGGAACACAAGCATTGTTAGGAATAACTACAGGCCCCGTGGGGCAACATAATAAACGAACTTGAACCCGGTCTTGACCAATGGATCCAGTTCCCGCGTGCGGGAAAACCAGGCAACGCAAGCGCCCATCTCATGGGAACACAACGGTCCACAATATAAACACAAGCTCAGTTCTCAGGCATAGAATACATGATAAGCGAAGCAAAGCCAAAACTCCTTCCCACCTCCAGCTGTCGACCTTGGGCATTATCTTAGGCAGCAAGCAGAGCTAATTGACATGGAAGTGAAAGTCACTAACAAGACAGGGAGGGGAGGGGAGGAATAGCCGAAAGCAACCAGGTTACACAGGACGCAATGGCAGCTCGCTGACATACTGCCCACCCGAAAACACACTTTACCCACCCTCTCCCGGTTTGGGCGGGAGACCTCCCGGTTTGCCCGGGAACTTTTTGTGAAAGCGTCTGAGCATATAAGGGGCCCTAATATCCCCTTCTTCCACCCATTCCCGGTGTTGGGGTCCAAAGTCAGTCCATTCGATCAAGTACCACAGTTTACCACGCTTCACTTTTGAATCTAAGATGTCAGCAATCTCAAAATGTTCTTGGCCTTCCACCAACACAGGGGGAGGTGGATCACGTATAGGTCGCCACTTGGATTGGCCAGCATCCTTTTTCAGGAGGCTAAAATGAAACACAGAATGTAAAGACCTCAAGTTCTTAGGCAATTCCACATCAACAGCAACCTCATTTATGATCTTTCTCACTTTAAAAGGACCAATGTATTTCCAACCCAATTTCCTGCTCGGCCGCAGCATCTTAATGTTTTTTGTGGATACATACATGTAGTCACCAGGCTTGAGACCCCAACCCACCACCCTGTCTCGATCAGCCTGAGCCTTATAGGCGGCCTTTGCAGCCTCCAACGTTTGGCACAACAAAGGCCACGCCTCCTGCAAAGATTTACCCCATGTCTCCGCATCTCCTCCCTCAAGAGGCTTGTCCCCCCTCAAGAAAGGAAGGGGTGGGCTGTCATACCCATGTACTGCTTTGAACGGAGACATGCCAATGGAACTATGGAAAGTGTTATTATAACAATATTCAGCCAAAGGCAATAAATCAGACCAGTCATTTTGGAGGAAGTTCGTGTAGCATCGTAAATATTGTTCCAGGGTTTGATTAACCCGTTCCGTCTGTCCGTCAGTCTCTGGGTGGTAAGGGCTGCTAAGTCCTTGCTCCACCCCCATGATGTTCATGAGCTCTTTCCAAAATTTGGAAACGAATTGTGTCCCCCTATCCGAAATTACCTTGGAAGGTAAAAGATGGAGGCGTACAATGTGAGACAAAAACGCCCTCACCAGTTTCTGGGCCGTGGGCAGAGAGGGAAAAGGAATAAAATGTGCCTGTTTAGAGAATAAATCAACCACCACCCAAATCACCGATTTTCCCTTGCTTAGAGGCAGGTCAGTAATAAAATCCATAGAAATAATGTCCCACGGCCTCCCAGGAGTGGGTAATGGTTTTAACAGACCTGAGGTCTTCCCCCCCCCCCCGTGGCTTAGTCAGGGCACACAGTTGACAAGTGCGCACGAATTCCAATAGATCTTTGCGCATGTGTGGCCACCAGCATTGCTGGCACAGCAATTGAAGTGATTTCACCAAGCCCCAGTGGCCAGCCAGTTTCATTCCATGGGCCGCTTGCATGACTTCCCTGTGGAGAGAAATAGGTACATAGAGTTTCCCCCCCCGAATAATACAATCCATCCTGGTTACAGACACAGTCCCCCCCCCACCTCCTCATCCTCTTTAGAGAATTCAGAAGCGTATCGGCTTTTCCAATCATCTGCAGGTGGAGGGGGGGGAATCCGACACAGGGGTTGGAATTGACGTGGGGAGTTTCCGCGCCTGGCTGTGCGTCACTACAGCTCCACCCAATTGGGCAGGGGTGAAGATAGAGTCAATGATGATGTCTTGCAAGCTCTCATGTTGCGGGAGGCGGGACAAGCCGTCAGCCAGAGAGTTTGCAGAACCCGGGAAATGGTGCAAAGTGAACTGAAACTTGGAGAAAAAATTCGCCCACCGCAATTGTTTTGCATTTAAGCTTTTGGGCGACTTGTGAGTCTCAAGGTTCTTAGGGTCGGTCCAAACTTCGAACGGGACCCTCGCCCCCTCCAACCAATGGCGCCACGTACATAACGCCAGCCGAATCGCTGACGCTTCCTTCTCCCAAATTGACCAGTGGCGCTCAGCGTCCGAGAACTTCCGTGACACATAGGCGAGGGGGTGCAAAAGCCCATCCTCCCCCCTCTGTAGAATCACTGCCCCCATGGCTACATCAGAAGCGTCAGTTTGTACTATGAACTTTTTAGTTTCGTCAGGGTGCGCGAGGACTGGTTCGGACGTGAACATGTGTTTGAGGCGCTGGAAAGCCTCCTCGCACTCTGTGGACCATTTCAGCGGCGCCCCCGGCTTAGTGACATCAAATCCTTTCCCCTTTGTTTTCAATAGATCAGTGAGGGGCAGGGCAATTTGGGCAAATCCTTTGATGAAGGATCTATAGAAATTGGCGAATCCAAGGAATCCCTGCAGTTGTCTACGGGTTCTGGGGGGCTCCCAGTCTACCACATCTTTGATCTTCCCAGGATCCATCTCCAACCCTCCACCCGAAATGCGGTACCCCAGGAAGTCAATATGTGTTTTGTGAAATTCACACTTAGACAATTTGGCAAACAGTTTGTGTTTGTGCAACGTTTTGAGGACTTGTCTGACCAGTTCGACATGGGAGGGGAGGTCCTGGGAGTACAGTAAAATGTCATCCAAGTAAATAATTACCCCCTTAAATAAAAAATCATGTAGAACCTCATTGATTAAGTTCATGAAGACCCCCGGAGCCCCTTGAAGCCCAAAGGGCATTACCAGATATTCGAATTGCCCCAATGGTGTGTTAAAGGCGGTCTTCCCCTCATCCCCTTTTTTGATCCGCACACAAAAGTATGCATCCCACAGGTCAAGTTTAGAAAAAATCTTTCCTTTTGCCGCTTCCACGAGCAAGTCCTTTATAAGTGGGAGGGGGTAGGCATTTGTTGTCGACACCGCATTCAGCCCCCTGTAATCCGTGCATAGACGCAGCCCCCCATCCTTCTTCCGAAACAACACCGGTGCTGCAAACGGGGATGACGCCGGCCGTATGAAACCCCTGGCTAGGTTTTTATCAATGAACTTCCACAACTCGGCTTTCTCCGCTGAACCCATGGCATAAATTTTCCCTTTTGGTAGTTTCGCCCCAGGGATGAGTTCTATGCTACAGTCAGTTTTTCTGTGGGGTGGCAGCTCGTCCGCCTCCTCCTCCCCAAATGTCTGAGCCAGATCGTGATACTCCGGTGGCAAAGCGTCCATCTCCTCGGGAGTTAGGACCGCACATGGGAAGGTTACTGGTGGGGACTCCCCCCACCCCCCATCCCACTTATGCGTCCGGCACTTGGGTGACATGAATTCAATTTTCCCTTCTTCCCACAGTATGTATGGGTCATGACTATACAGCCAAGGGGCTCCCAACACCAGCGCAAATTGTGAGTCCTGGGTGACAATGAATGAGCGTTGTTCCCAATGCTCCCCAGCCCCCAACCTCAGTGGCATAGTCTCGTGTATACATGGTCTCGTGGGAGCCCCATCCATTTGGGTAAAAATTATGGGGGATTTTAGTTTCGTGATGCCCGCCTCCAACCCCGTTACTACATTTGGGCTGATCAAATCTCTGCCGCACCCCGAGTCAATTAGTGCTTTCACTCGCACATGAGTCCCCAGAATTGGATTAATCAACGACACAGTCACCACTTTCTCACCACTATAGGCGCCTCCACAGTGACATTCTCTCACCACTATAGGCGCCTCCGACGGTAAGCCCTGCTGTTGTGCGCCCTCTACAACAGGACTTGCTTGTTTCCCGCCACTTCAGGTTCGGATTCAGTGGAATCCTCCTCGACCCCCTCCTGGGCCGCCTGCATTGCCTTTGCAAATTTGGGTTTGGCAACCCCCTTCTTCGCTGGGGACGGCAGCTTCGGCTTGGATGGAGTAGACTTGTCCGACGGTTGCTTTTGGCCACAATCTGCCGCGAAGTGGCCTTTCTCTCCACATATTAGGCAAAGCCCCAACTTCATCCGCAGGTCTCTGGCCGCTTCTGATAGTCTCGACGTCTTCGGCTTTGGGGTTTGTTGCTTGGTCACTCTCCCGCCTCCAGCTGCCATGTCCAGGCGCAATGTTTGGAGTCGGCCCTCAGCGTTCTCCGCTTCTTGAGTCCACGCCATCAAGGACCTCGGATCTACAGATCGCAACACCGTTTCTCTGATCTCTGGGTTGAGTCCTACCCGGTACATCTCGACGAGGACGTGGTCTGGCAAGTCCTGCAGCTTGGCGGCTTGGTTTTGAAACTCAGCGGAGTATTCACGCACGGACTGGCGCCCCTGTTTGAAGGTGCGCAAAAAAGTCTTAGCTCTTTGCCCCGCGTTCACGTCTTCAAAGCGAGTTCTCAGAGCCCACATGAACTCCCGTAGGTTATACAGTTCGGGGCCGCGGCTGTTGTGCAACCCCACATACCAGGTCGCTGCCGCTCCTTTCAGTCTCACTGCGATCACATCAATTCGGCCGCTATCGTCCCGAAAAAGGTGCCCATGTTGCACCACGAACTTCTGCACTCTCACCGTAAAATATGCCAGTTCTTCCGGGTTGCCATCGAAAGTCGCCTCCAGCAAGTCTTTAGGTCTCGCTCTCGCATTCGCGTGAATGGGCGCCGGTCCCGGTTGCGGAACCCCCGGGGCCCCGGGAGCCGGGATCGCCGGCCCCGCTGGAACGGCTGGCTGTTGGCCTGGGAGGGGTGGTGCTGGCTGCTGGGCCGGGATCAGTGGTTGTTGTGCTGCTTGCCTCGCCATGGCTGCCGCGATCGACTGGTCCATCATATCTGGGATGGCATCGAACACAGCTCCCACCATCTGCATTAACTGTTGCAAGGTTCTGTCGATGTCCTCCACCCTCTCGGCCAATTCTTCCCGACCTTCATCTGGCGCAGATCGACTGTCCCGCTCTTTCGAGCGCCCTGTCACCCAGGGATCTTCGGTCCCTTCGAGAGGGTTGCCCAGGTTACCCAACCCTTTGCTTTGGTACATCCCTTGGTCATATAAACTATCTCGCAACCCGCTCCCGCGGTGCGAAAAGGTTGATCGTGTGCCACGCGTGTCAAACATAGTCCAATCATCCCATGCTTGCCTCGGCTCCTTTAACCACCTCGACGGGGTGGGTGGCCACTCTCCTGGGGTTTGCTTCGGCACTGTTCCCCCCATGGCTCCCGATACTGGTATCTCAGTAACCGGGGTGGCTGAGGTGACTGGGGTATCCCCCTCAGTTGTAGGTAGTTTCTCCTCTTCTCCGCTCATGATGCCAGGTCAGATTCGGAGTGATGAAGAAATGGGGATTCCTAACAAAATGTCCAGTCCCCAAGCATTTGAACAACTCCACGTTTGAACCAAAGTAGAAGTTTATTGCAAAGCGATGGAGATCACAGGAACACAAGCATTGTTAGAAATAACTACAGGCCCCGTGGGGCAACATAATAAACGAACTTGAACCCGGTCTTGACCAATGGATCCAGTTCCCGCGTGCGGGCAAACCAGGCAACGCAAGCGCCCATCTCATGGGAACACAACGGTCCACAATATAAACACAAGCTCAGTTCTCAGGCATAGAATACATGATAAGCGAAGCAAAGCCAGAACTCCTTCCCACCTCCAGCTGTCGACCTTGGGCATTATCTTAGGCAGCAAGCAGAGCTAATTGACATGGAAGTGAAAGTCACTAACAAGACGGGGATGGGAGGGGAAGAATAGCCGAAAGCAACCAGGTTACACAGGACGCAATGGCAGCTCGCTGACACTCAGCACATAACTACCATGTTTCAAAACAGAGTTCCCTGACTTTAAACACAAGACATGTGGCAGACTCTATATCAAGTATGCATCAGCCTTCAGATAGTTCCTTTGATTTTTAAAACATGTGTAAGAATAAGAGTAGTAGAATTTTAATGTACCTGAAGGTTATCTAGTAAAGAATACTTCAGTCTATGGACCCTGAAGCAGAGGATCACAGCCACCACAAAAGCCTATACAAAAGCACTATTTGCACTGTTGTTTTTGGAAGGTTTTGCTGCTTGTATGGAGAGGAAGGGTATCACACCTCCTGCTTCTCTTTGTATGTATGCTGAAAAGAACATTGGGACAGTGAGATTTTAATGCAAGCAGGTTCAGTGATCCCCTTCCCACAAAAACTATCCCTCTGCCCAGCAGAGCCTGGTCCAGTCACCCTTCACCCTCGCCTGCCAGTTCTCCAATGACATATGTGCTCTGGCCCTTAACCCTGCCAGTAAGATCATAACTCAGGAGCTGTTACATGACTGTGATGTCATATAATTGAAGCTCAGTTGGCCCCATGCTGCCACCTGGGAATTTAAAAAAGGGTCCTGGATCTGGAAAGGCTGAAGACCACTGGTACTTGGCATTGAGGAATACTTCTCAAACGTTTTATGCTTCTTTTATCCAAAGAATGCAGACTGAACATGCCACAAGAAGGAACAAGAAAGCTGCATTTTAATGGAGGTGCCTACAAGAAAGAAATGAAGTACACAAATCCAAAATAAACTTATATAAATAACCGTTTCAAACCTACATGGTTGCTTTTTTGCTGCATTCATAGAATCATAGAATGTTAGAGATGGAAGGAACCTTGCAGGTCATCTAGTCCAACTCCCTGCACTCTGAATTGCGGAACCCTTGCGGAACCCTTAAGCCCAATAAGCACTACATCTATATCAGATAAACAATAACTGGAGAATGAATGGCAAAGTTGGTGTCAGTGATGAAATTTAAGTACTACACACAATTTACATTTAACAATCAATATAAAATACCTTCTCGTACATTTTGTGTTTATGTGACTCACTTCTGACAGAAGAATTCAATATTTTAAAAGGTGGAAAATTTCAATAACTTGCCTTTTCGGAAATGTTAGTTTCCACAGCAACCAGCATGGTTTTCTTTATATAGCATCATAAACAGATGGTAAAAAGAGTGGTCATATTTGTGTCTTTGCCCATATGTCAATAGAAGCTTCTGTACTGAATATCTGAGGAATTCAATAATTCAGGTATACTAGCAACAGAATCTAGTATTGTAGGAACATAGGATTAAATAATGATTTTTCATTAACACTTCTGAAATAGTAGTCTCTCTATATTCATGCTCTTTGACAAAGCTTCCTAAAACTGTTCGCTTACCACATGCCATGTGGAAGATATTAATTCAAAATCTTAAATGCAAAATAAAGAATTTACCTAAAAAACAAAAGGGTATATTTGTATCTTTCGATATGCTACCCTTTGTTAAGTAGCTTCTACAATCCAGAGAAGTACAAAAGTATTCAAATTCTTTCACTGTGACATGGAAAAGCAATAAAAGATCTGTGAAATGAGTTATAAAAAGTAGACTTTATTCAAAAATTAGCAAAAAGATACACACAGTATCTTTAAAAGGTTTGACATCAACAGATGGCCTTCCATCTCATTCTCTCTATCTTTTGTTATCATCCAAAAACTAAGTCCTTTTGGAATGCTCTGTTTCCACACACATTTCTTCCTATCCAGAGCAAGCTTCAAAAACATATTATCCTAAGCCACAGCACTGGCCCATGCATATGCACTGGCTATTATATGGCTGCACAATTATCACCAGACATTTCACATATATAGCCAGAGGAGATCCAGGCCCTGCGGGACCTTGTACAGTTCCGCAGGGCCTGTAAGACGGAGCTGTTCCGCCAGGATTTCAAATAAGAGCCGCCACCACCACTGTGCCATCAACGCTCTATAATCTCCGTACATTACCATCGCTGGCGTGGGTTCCATCGGAGGGAGCAGGATGTTTTTTAGGGGGGGACGGGGTAGTGGGAATATGCACTGCTATACCATTGAGAATATACCATTGAGGCTATACCATTGAGAACACCATCTTGGCTTAAAACTTGGAAGTGAGTAAGGGAGCACCGAATGTTTGTTATGAATTTTATCTAATCTGTCTATTTTGTATTTTAGTATTTTATACTGTTTTATTGTTATTATCTGGCACTATGCCTCTGTAAGCCGCCCTGAGGGCGGGATATAAATCCAAATAAATAAATAAATAAACATGAGCTGAACCTGTTATTCCTTCCTGTATGGAGCACTAACATCATAAATGCTTTTGTGATCACATGGAAGCCACTATGTTTGAATTGGCTTTCAAAGTCTCAAATGGTGTAAAAAGGAAAGATTTCATAAGGTCCATAGATACTATTATAGATTTAGAAGGCATATTTGATGAAGATATTTAACCCTCTTTACTCTTCCTTTCAGGAGCTGCGATGGCTCAAGTGGTTAAGATGCTGAACTGCAGGCTGTGGAAGGTCAGTAGTTCAGCAGTTCGAGACCCGAGTGTGCCGCATGACGGAGTGAGCGCCCGTCTCTAGTTCCAGTTCCTGCCAACCTAGCAGTTCGAAAGCAAGAAATTGCAAGTAGATAAATAGGTACCACTTCGGTGGGAAGGTAACAGCGTTCCATGCGCCTTGGTGTTTAGTCATGCCAGCCACATGACCACGGAAATGTCTTCGGACAGCGCTGGCTCTTCGGCTTTGAAACGGAGATGAGCACCGCAACCCTAGAGTCGGATTCGACTGGCTTTCGAGCAAGGGAAACCTTTACCGTTACTTACTCTTCCTTTCAAGTAATCCTCATTAACATTCCCTTACGTAAATATTAAGTCACCCTGTAAGTACAACATGGACACATTTGATTTCTAAACAAGAAAATTCTCAAAAATGACAAAGTAGTGGAAACCAAAAGGTGACACATTTGATTTCTAAACAAGAAAATTCTCAAAAATGACAAAGTAGTGGAAACCAAAAGAGTAAATCTCTTCAGGATGATCCATAATCTACACTCCAACAGAATGTACATCAAAGATAAAGAAAGGTACCATAAAAACTAAAAGGATCCCAACCAGTGTTCCCTCTAAACTTAGTGTGAGCTAGCTCAGTTTTTTAGCCTCCAGGTCACAGATTTTTGTGTTAGCTCAGGAAGGATGGCTCCAGAGCAAACTAATTTATGCAGTAACCAAATTGCTCGCTCACAGCTGTAATGCCAGTAGCTCACAAAGTAGAATTTTTGCTCACAAGACTCCACAGATTAGAGGGAACATACTGACTCCTGAAGTTCATCAATTTGTACATGGATAAAGGGAAGGTTATTGCCTACATTTAGTCCAGTAGTTTCTTGTACTAATGTTTATGCTTTTCTAAACTATTTCTGATTTTTATTTATCTAGAGAGGCCTTCACATAAGCAGGAACCGGACCTAGTCTCTCTCATATCTGGAAAACCTACTGTAATTATTCACAGGAAAGAACAAAGCCCCAGTATTGTCAGCTATGCTACCATGGGGGTTGGGGAGTTCATTCTGTGTCTTGGTAATTGCTATTGCATTCCTGTCTCCGCTGTTTTGCCTATGCCGCAACGCTTATCTCTACAGATGTGCAGGAGGAGGTTATGTTAGAAGTTGTATTATCTGGAAGTCTCCTATGTACCGTGAGAGACTACTATTTCCCAGCTTTCACCACCTAACGGTTTCCTAGCAGGTCCCACGTGCGGGACGGTAGCTAATTGGCCCATGCCCGGGGGGGGGTGAATACGAATGCCCTATATCCTATCATGCTCAATGGGTTGCCGCGATTCTTAACAGTGCCTGTGTTACTGCATCTATAGCTTTGCAATAAACGTATAACCATTCCTGAATGTGTGTACTTCGTTGTAAGCTGTGGGTTCTGACAAGTATTCCCTAGTTGATCCAAATAAAAAGGTACTATTGTACTTCCCAGACTTACAATGGTTATCAAAACATGAATCAAAGCATGAATGGCTACCTCAACAGGAACTAAAACAGACATCTAAATTTCTCATGCAGCTTTCCTGTGGTCTGTATAGATTCACGTCTTCATTTATAATATACTGCTATGCTACCCTGCTCTCCAAAGTTTTCCCATCACTTGAAGAGGCTTTTCTTTCTCTCTTGGGTAGCCCACCACCTGACCTCTGTAGGGATTGCCCACTGGGTGGGTCAGGACTTCCAATTTCCGAGGTCTTGCCTCTATTTTTCCCACTGCCCAGCACCTGGTCACCACAGGTTAACTGCCTTCTGCACCTCTGGAGGAATAGCCACTTACCAACTGCCTTCCTTCCTCCTGGCGCTCCCTTTTAAAATAGTGTGTCCAAGATGGTGGAGGTCTATGTGGTACAGGGTTGCCATCCCCCTGATGGGGACAGGGGTTTCCCTGATTTTGGATCCTCTGATCCACCCACCAGCCAGCTGCTGCTGGGAGGAGCCCCACCCCCAAAGAGCTCTGCAGCGCCCAATGTGCCTGGTGCAATGACATCATCTGGAGGTGATGTCATTGTGCTGGCCACTAGCTAATTACCTGAAAAATAGGAAGGTAAGGCAAAAGATAGAAAATATAAAAGTGAAAGGCCAAAGAACTGGCAACTCAAAAGACATAGTAAAAGCCTTTGAGATCTTTCATAAAGAGTTGTACAAAAAAAAGGACATAGTCATATTTGAGGAAGATATAAAAACAACACTTAAAGAAAATGATAAAACTATGTTAAGGGAGGAAATAACATTACAGGAGATAAAGGAGGTAATTAATGAATTGAAAAAGGGCAAATCCCCAGGCCTAGACAGCTTCACAAGTGAATTCTATAAAGAGACAGTAGATATACTAGCCCCAGAGCTTCAAGAGGTATTTAACGGAATATTGAAAGGGGAAAAAGCCCCAGATTCATGGAGGCAATCAGAAATAGGGGTAATCCTTAAACCACATAAAGACCCAGAAGAAGTAGGCTCATATAGACCTATTAGCTTACTAAATCAAGACTATAACATTTATGCAAAAATATTGGCAAATAGATTTAAAAAGATCATACCTAAAATAATAAAAGAGGACCAATATGGATTTGTAAAAGATAGGAATATAGCCCACCCCATAAGGAATATTATAAATGTATTAAAACATGGCCACCAAAAAAGTTAGGCCTCTTGAAACTAGACGTTTATAAAGCATTCGATACACTCTCCCAGGAGTATCTGTGGCAGGTAATGACTAAACAGGAGATGGGGGAACCATATATAAAAGCGATCCAAGAAAAATACAGAGAAGGGACAGCAGTGATGAGAGTCAATGATGATCACTCACTTCCCTCCAGATACAAAGAGGAGTCCGGCAAGGATGCCCGCTATCGCCTCTCCTATTTATATTAGCAATAGAGCAGTTAGCCGAAAGAATAAGAAACTCAGCAAGGGTGGAAGGATACAGAGTAAGGAAGGAAGAAATGAAAATCAATTTATTTGCCGATGACATTATAATCGCTATCACAAACCCCAAAGAAGCAATAAAAGAAATAAAACTTATATTCGAGGACTTCGAAAAATGTTCAGGACTGAAGGTGAACATGGCTAAATCAGAAATTATGTACCTCAATGTGACTAAAGAGGAAAGGAAACAAATACACGGGATCACTCATTGTAATGGGCACCAAATCATTTAGGTATTTGGGTATTGTAATACAGAGGAATATTGATAAGATATCAGAGAATAACTATAACACGGTCTGGAAGAAAATAGAAAAAGATATGAAAAAGTGGAAAAATAAAATAAATAGTCTATCCACTAGAATCAAAAGTGTTAAAATGTTTTGGCTGCCTAGGTTATTTATTTTATTTATTTATTTACATTGGATTTATATACCACCCTTGACCCCTAATGGGTCTCAGAGCGGTTTACAGCTGTACTACTATTATGTTTAGTAGTTAATTAACCTACCTAGGGCCACACATTTTCAGGGGAGGGGGACTGCCTACCAACACCTTTTTTTTTTTTTGCGGCGCGTTAATATATCTCTTCCAGACAATATCGCTAGGAACATATACCAAAAAGCTGGATCAATGGAATAGAGTGATTAGGGAATGGATTTTCGGCAGTAAAAAATGTAGAATACAGATAAAGATAATTTATAGCCATAGATCAGGGATGGGGTGGGGAGTCCCGGACTTGAAGAGCTATTATGAAGCCTTCCAAATAAAATCGATACTGGAGATAGGTGGTGGAGAGAGACTAAAATGGGTGAGCTTCGAGAATGAAATTAACAATAACATAGGGAGTTACGCGGTTTTCTCCAAAACAACAAAGATCTTAAGCTAAAGGACATAGGTATTCAACACTAACAGTTTGGAACAAGTGGCAGCCCTTATGGCTCAAAAGAATCTCAAAGTGGGCAGAAAATAAATGGTGCAAAACGTTGAGATTAAAGGATTATTATAGGTTAAGAGACTTATTCAGAGGAGGTACTCTAAAACCAGCACAGGAATTAACTGAGGAGGTAGGTAGGCAATATTGGTTAAAAACTACAGGCCTTTATAGAATGATCAAAGAAGTTATTGAGAAAGGAAATATTTGGATAGAAGAACCAATTGAAGAAATATATAATAGAATGCAAAAATCTAAACAAGGAATAGCAGGATATATTTACAAGAAAATGTTATCCAATAAAGATAAGGTGATAATATATTTACAGAAAACATGGAGTAAAGAAGGTCAGATATCGGAAAATGAGGCAAATAAAATAATGAAGGGAATAGAAGAAACCAAAATTATTAAGTTCAATGAATTGGAACATAAAATTTTCACAAAGTGGTATAAAACACCAGCGCAGATAGCAAATATGTTCCCAGGATCGAGTTCTATGTGTTGGCATTGTAAACAATTTAAGCGTTGGTTCTCCCATATGTGGTGGGAATGTCCAGAGGTTAGAGTTTTTTGGTTAAAAATAATACAAAGTATAAAGAAAATATGTAAAATCTCATTGAATGTAGACTTCAAACTAATGTTAATGGGTATATTAGGAAATAAGGCAGTCAATAAGGAAACCCAGGCTATACTCAAAGCTATGGTGTTAGCAGGCAAGGCAGTGATAGCTATGGGATGGAAAGATAAGAGTAAATGGACAATAGATACCTGGCACACTTATTTGTTTGATTTTGTGCAGTCTGACATCATCGAGAGGCTGCTCCAGAAGACCACATGGGAGGACTTCTCTCTTGCTGCCGTCGCCATCAACCCTCCTGGCACGGAACCAGGAGGAGGGTGCCCCCCGCCTCTAAGGCAGGTACCCATTTCTCTACTTGTAGTTACTTTCGAGCCGCTGGGTTGGCGGGAGCTGGGACTGGGGCCGGTAGCTCACTCCGGCCGCGGTGGGGATTCGAACAGCCATTGTGGCTGTTCGCTATTGATTTTCCTGGCAGGCGTTTAACTGCCTGCACCACCGCTATGGTGTTAGCAGGAAAGGCAGTGATAGCTCTGGGCTGGAAAGATAAGAGCAAATGGACAGTAGATACCCGGCACATTTATCTGTTTGATTTTGTGCAGTCTGACATCATCGAAAAATTACGCCAGAAGACCACATGGGAGGATAAAGCCGAAGAAATCAAAAATAGATGGAAGACCTATTTAAAGTGGATAATATTGGAAGGAAGACTGGACATTCGGTGGAAGATTCACACTTTGTGCCCGTGGCTGGGAATAAAGGACCAATAACTAAGGGGTAGAGGGAGGGAGGGAGGGGGGAATTTAACGAGTTATGTAAAGTAAGGAGACAAAAGATACCATGTAACATATGGAAAACCAAAAAAAGGGGGGGAGTCATTGCGCTGGCCACATTGCAGGGGGGATGCTCTAGCGTTCGGCGAAAAACTCTGGGTGATGCCATTGCAGCATGTGCGTTTTGTGCACATGCAAGAAGACCCAAGAGAGAAGACGGGAGCCCCTCACTGCCAAAAGGTAGGGACCTGGCAACCCTAATGTGAGAGAACCACTATCAGCATCCAAAGTTATAAAGTTTTAATTACCAGGATAAAAAATATAAAATTAACTCTGTTCCAAAAGCGGAAAGATTTATGGATCAAATGTTCAATGTAAAAAAGAAACAGAAGGAAAAGAATCTAAAACCGGATGTGGAGGAAGAATAAGAAGAGGAGTCCTACTCACAGGACTCAACAAGCCAAATTTCCTCGTCATCAGAATCATCTGAATCGGAGAAAGGAGTGACCGCTCCCAAATTGCAGAAAACGAAGAAATCTAAGAAGAAAAGACTCTAAAACTAAAGCATAAGTGCTCAGGGCAGTAATTGTGCCAAGCTAATAATTTTATATTTGTATAATTGAACTAATCTCTGTATAACCTGTATTAATAGGCTAAAAAGATCTATTCTTTTAGCTTTTCAAATAGTGATTTGTATTAGTCTTTACCCTATCCCCATATCCAGTAGGAGATTTAGAATAGAGTGGTAGTTTTCCTTCCCCTATCCCGTAGACTTTATGTATCTAGATCTCCCTGACCCATTTCCCATAGTAATAGTGATAGGGCATTAGTATTCCTTTCCACATCCCACATTTGTAGTGTGTAGAAAATGCAAAATAAAAAAAATTCCCCTTCGGGGGGCCAAAAACAACAACAAAGTTATAAAGTATTTATTAAAATGTTCACAAGGATACTTTTATCAGAGCACCAGGCTGAGCAAGGGATTCAAAAGAAATGGGTAAAACAAAATCCTCTGTCCCTCTCTATACATGCTCAATCAGGTGTTAAAATATAGGATAGGCACCTTAAGTTTAGGAAGCTACAGATCTCTACAGAGTACCATTATCTTGAAGCATTCTTCAGCTGTCTAAGCCACCACATGGTCACTGGCTGTCTCCTCCAGACCTCAGTTAAGAGTTCTGTCTGCCAGCACCAGAGACTGCTGCCAAGGAGTTTTATCTTTTCTCCTTCCACTGACCTGGTCAGGCCAGGTCAGAGAGGCTTTTCCTGAAGTTTCCAGAAATTTCTTTCCTCAAGTCTCTCTAGTATTTAATTCCTCCAAATCTCTGTTCCCTGCTTGAAGGGGGGGGAGCTTGACCATCCCATTGTCTAGACCCATTAGCATTTGTATGAAGAGGTAAGCCTGAAAAGCAATTGAACTGACTTCCTCCCCTTCTGCCTGTTTTCTGCCCAGAGGGGGGAAAAACCTTTTAAAATTCAGAGTGAAGGCTTTGCTCATTTCAAACTTCCAACGAAAAAATGAATTTCTTCACAACTCTCTCAACCAGAACTAAAACAGATAGCCAAATATCTCATGCAGCTTTTCTGCGGACTCTATACACTCACTTCTCCATTTATAATATACTGAAATCAATCACTTTCTCTCTCTGTCTGAGTTGTTGGAACTCAGACCCTCTTCATCTGTTGCCAGGACAACAAGCTCTGACACTTTGGTTGTGATACATGTAACCTTCTCCACAGTGTCTCTTTTGCAGGCAGTATTTACATTTCTTCATGTTTCCTTCCCACTATCCATTCCTTTCAACAAAAACAAGGAAACCAGTCACAGGGCTTTTGGGGAGGGAGAGAATATGTTAAGGAAAACAAAACGAACATTTCAATTTAGGATATTTGATCAATTTTAATGCAGTGTAGCTGGGAGCTGGTGCTCCTATTAATTTTAATGGATTTACTGGGAAATGCAAAAACTAAAATATATTATTTTTTATTTAAGTAAAAGACATTTAACGTTTTAGGAGTTTCTTGAAAAAAACAAAAAAACAGACATGTACATGGTTATGTTTTTAGTAATAAGTGACATTTTTCTGACATTTTAACTTTTTATTTTAGCAAATCTAAAGAGTTCAATCCAACCAGAGTTAAGTTTTCTGAATGCCTACTGCTTCTACTAAAGCCAACAGGACTCTGAAGTGTTTTGGTGGTTATGCCATGTCTCTGGTTTTTACCATTCAGTGAGCTATCATCACTAAGTGGACTTCCGGTTTCGGTGCGTTGATGGCGGGCACGGTCTTCCGAAGCTCCAGGGAGAGCGGCCTGTGAGCCAGTGGCAGGGAGGGAGACTAGCTGGTTCTGGACCTTCCCCGGAGCCCTTGTAGAGGATTCTCATCCTGGGGTGCTGGGGGTGCCTCTCCCAAGGCCGAGGACAAAGGATCGAGGCTCCCCCCTGCCCCTATAGGTCCCACCGCCATGGTACCATTCTGGGCATGAGACAAGCATACCGGACCAGCAAGCAACAGACCGGGTGAAAACAAAAAGTCTTTCTCTTACCTGATGAAGCGGATCATGAGTAAGATACTAGCCCAGGTGCCCCCAACAAAAAGCGGAGGGGGGGAGGCTACCCACCCCTTGAAAACGACAAAGAAGATTTAAAAGCATCATAAAGGGGGCAGAAAGTGGCGGTGTATGAGCAGATTGCTAGTTTCAACTAGCACAATGCCAGACTGTTAAAGGCATTAGAGCTAATGAACTTCTAAAGACTTAAGCGAACTTTCCCCAAAACATAAACAATGTCTTATTGGGCTGAAAAGATGGCGGTGAAAGCAAAGATTCAACAAGGAACTACCAGCTCAGCACATCCGGTTTCTAAACCGGAAGCGAACTTTGACTTTCCAGGCATGCTGGATACTGCACTGAGACCTCTGGTGGCACAGATGACTAACATCGACAAGACCTTGGAGTCTTTACAAAAACAGCTAAAAGAGTCTAATAAAAGAACAGAAGAAATGGCAAACAAGACAAAAGCAATTGATCAAAGACTGGAAGTTGTGGGGAAAAAATCTTCTGACAAAACTCAACTTTTGCAGCTACAAATGGAAAAATCATCATATGTGCTGAGATTTCAGGGTGTTCCAAAAAACAAACCTGAGAATCTAAAAGAAACCCTTAGCGAAGTGCTCGCACCAGTGACAGGTATCAAGGCGGAAGTACTACAAAGTGAAATGGATATGGCCAACCCAGCGGGCCGAAAGCAGTTAAAAACACCTATGCGAGTAGGCGAACGGGGACCTACCCTTAGAAGGGTAGGGGGCACCCGCCTCAGATGAGGATCGTGGAGCGTGGAAGATGGTGAGAAACGGCGGAGTCATCAGCGGCAAAAATGGCGGCGACGAAAGCTTCTGGCGGCGAAGGAAAGGCGGTGATGCGGCGGCTGCAGCATGAACTGAGCGATCCCTGTGTTGGATCCCCAAGCATCGAGA